>NC_133665.1:27989870-28292127 GCF_037893015.1 Macrotis lagotis | reverse complement strand
CTGCAAAACCTATTGTGTAAACTTGCTATTCCTTGTAAATATATAATAAAGTTGTCATGTAATTTTTTTCTTTTTTTTCCTGTTTTTCTTCCTTTCCCCTATCCCACATTAGAGATAGCTACAATTAGACACAAATAGATGATGTGTGTGTGTGTGTGTGTGTGTGTGTGTGTGTGTATAAGATTATTCTATATATACTTCTATTTATCAGTCATTTTTCTGGATGCATATAGCATCTTTCTTCATATTTCTTTTATAGTTAATTTGGGAATGTATATAATAGCCAAAATGACTTATTTGCTTAAAGTCATTTTGTTTTTAAAGTCATTCTTAAAATAATATTATTGTTACTATATATAACATGTTCTCCTGGTTTTTATCATTTCACTCTTCATTATTCATGCAAGTCTTTCTATGTTTTTCTAAAGTCAACCTGCTCATCGTTTTTTATGGCACAGTAGCATTCCATCACAATCATATGCTACACATTCAGCCATTCCTTAACTGATGGGTATCCCTACAATTTCCAGTCCTTTGGCATTACAAAGAGAGTTGCCATAAGCACTCTAGAACACATAGGTTCTTTGACTTTTTCCCTAATCATTTTTGGAAACAGATCTAGCTGGTATTGCTGAGTCAAAGGCTTTAGGCAGTTTAATAACTTTGGGGGCATAATTCCAGACTGTTCTCCAAAATGACTTCATCAGTTTTTTCCACATTCCCTTTAACATTTTTTACTTTCCCCCTCAATCAAGTTAACCAATCTGCTATGTATAAAATGATATCCCAAGGTTGTTTTAATTTGCACTTCTCCAATCAATAATGATCTAAATATATGGATGCCATATTTTTTCAGGACTCTGGTCAAGCTCCAGGGGAGAAACCAAGAACAGCAAGTTCAAGAGAAAATAGTATTAGTCATTTAGTTCTGAATTAGATTGTATCATCATTATGGATATATAACTGCAAATTGAAAGAGCAGTTTTATAATGAGGAAGAGAACGTACTACTTTGAAGACTTAGAGTAGCTTTGATTGTTCTTAGAAAGAAATTTCAGACTCATGAGAACATCCACATCTATAATATGGCTATAGTCCCAGGATTCCTTGGAATTTTCCCCTGATATGGGTGTGTCTCCCAGCGGTGTTCTCTCTCATCCTTGGGAAGGCAATCAGGGGAACCATTTGTGTGTTTTCCCACCCTCCACTCTCCATGTTTGGTGTGCTCTGAATATACTTTATATTTTTTTAGTTGGCTGGGAAAAAGTCTTAGACAGCAAAGACTTCTCATCTGCAATAGGAATTTCCTGAGGCAACCGACAAAGGAAAGGAAAATTTTTTTTTTTTTTAAAATAAGCCTAGTTTTCAAGGAGCTTCCATTCTAATTCTTTGTGTCACATTTTATCGCATCCATTCGTTTTTTCCCCTTTGAAGGCTTTCTTCTATTCTTTCAAGGAATATTTAATTCTGCTTTATAACTTGGACACTAGAGAAGCATTTTTCCCTTCCTTTTATCTTCACTTCTAGGAAAGAAGTTAATCTGTATTTGTGCACAGTCAGTTATAGCAGATACAAAATATAGCATAATTTCTTCAGGTCACTGGAAATTTTCTCCTTATTTTTTAGACTTGGCACAGCGAACTGAGCCAGGAGTCAGGTCTCAGACCCTCACTAGCTGTGTGATCCTGGCAAGTCATTTAACTTTTTTGTTTCAGTTTCCTCGTGTTTAAAAAGAGGATAAAATAGCACATACTTCCCAGGACTGTTCTAAGGATCAAATGAGATAGTTGTAAAATATTTAGCACAATTCTGACTCATATGTTATCATTGTTATTACTTTTATTGTTGGCTTAGATGCTTAATTCTCTCTTTTCTTCTTGTTAGTTCTTATGACTATGTAACTTGGCAAATTTCTATTCACTGCAGCTTTTTGCCATACCAGGTCCTAAGTCTCTGGGGACTTCTAAGCCAGACTTTCTGTATAGCAGGATTTCCTTTCTTTCTCTAGGGCTTTAATGGCCTCTTATGTCTTTTCAGGTGCTTTTGATCCATAATTAGTAGATTCTTGCCAAAGCTTAGGTCTTATATAGAAATTCAGTTAAGCAAGGTCTTAAATAGAAATTCAATTTCCATGGAGAAATGTGGGGAAGTCAGGTCCAAATAAATATGGCAATACTACCTAAATTAATTATACTAAGATTACCTTATAGAGTTAGAAAAATAATGATACAATTCATCTGGAGGAACAAAATATCAGGAATCTCAAGGCAAATAATGAAAACAAATGGGAAGTCCAGAGGACCTAGCAGTACCAGACATCAAACTATAATAAAAAAAGTAATGATCACGAAAACAATTTGATATTGGATTAAAAATAGAGAAATCAGGTAGGAAAAACAGATTATCAACTAACAAAGATTGGAGGGAGCAGAACCAGAAAAATAGTTTGTACAATAATAAGATACTGTAAAGACAAACTCTAAAAAACTCAAGAACTATGATCAGTCTAATCATCTGTGATTCTAAAGGATTGATGACGAAACCTACTTCAGGGAAATATGGATGGGGAGATGTTGGTCTTAGAGTGAAAAATGAGACATATTTTTGGACAGTCATAAAGGAATTGGTTTTGCTTTAACTAATCATGTTTGTCAAAAGGATTTTTGAATTTTCATTTTTTCAGGTTTGGAAGGAATAGATGAAAGGGAAAGAAAAATAGTTTTTTTTGTTCTTTGAAACAATTTTGGAAAAATTGTTTTGGAAAAATTAACTTAATTTTAAAAATGAAACTTCAAAAAAGTCAACTTCTATCCATTTCATGCATATTTCTTTCTTTTTTCTTCTTCCTCTACTATTCAGACCTTAGACACCAACTATATATATCTTATATTATTACTATTATTGCTTTATATCCAAAACCAAACTTCTCTTATCCCTAAAATCTTTTTCTCTTTATTGCTTCATCATCTGTGCCAACAGTACTGCTCAGTGTTCCTGTTTACAACTTGGTATTATTTTGGACACTTTCTTTCCCCTTATCTTCCATATCCAATCCATTGCCAAATTCTCACTTTAATTTTAATTTTGTATTTGTTTATGCACAAATCACTATTCATGGGGTTTCAGCAATATCTCTCCCACCTGTCCTGTCCTCTCATTCTGAATTCTACTCCCCTAGCATAGACCAGAGATATCAGACACACCTGTCCTTCCTCTCCTTTTCCAATTAAAGGTAACAGACACCCTACTCATGTAACCCAACACCTGTATGCTGCAGGAACCAAATTAAAATGTAATCAAGAAATATTTAAGAATGGGGGAGTTGGGTGATAGCTAGGTGCCGCAGTGGATAGAGACCAGCCCTGAAGTCAGGAGGATCGGAGTTCAAATTTGACCTCAGACATTTAATAATTACCTAGCTGTGTGACCTCGGGCAAGTCACTTAACCCCATTGCCTTGAAAAAAACAAAAAAATATTTAACTAAATAAAAATGCAATTAAATATAGAAAATATTACATTTCAAAACTAAACCAATATGTGGCCTGCAGGGACCCTTATATATGATTTACTAGCCCAACTTTTTGCATTTGACACCACTGGTAGAGAAGATCATTATCCATCACCAAGTACCCTCACTATTGCAATCATCTTCCAACTAGTCCACTTTTACTTTTTCTTTTTCAACTTATTCTTCTAAGTGAATCTTCATAATAAACTTATCTAGTTATGTCACTTATTCATTCAAAACCTGCCAATGCCTTCTTCTCATCTTTGAAATAAAGTAAAAACTTTAGTTTTGCTTTTAAAATCCTCCTCAGTATGGTTCCACTAGACCTTTGTAGCCTTCTCTTTTGCTACTCTTCTCCATGTGCATTATACTAAGGATGTGCTTTCATAGCTACTACTTGCCATGTGCACACATCTGGAGGCTTTCCATTTCAGTACCCTTCCTCATTGTTTTCCCTATACTTGGAAAACTATGCTCTCTATCCTTCAAATATTAAAATGCTTATTCTTTAAAACCCAGTTTAAATGTCAACTCCTTCATGCAATATTCCCTCAGTGCCCAAAATGGCAGTGATGTTTTTTTCCCTTGGCAAGCATATCTCTCATGCACGTTAAAAAAAATTTTTTTACAAGACAATGGAGTGAAATGACTTGCCCGAGGTCACACAGCTAGGTTTTATTAAGTGTCTGAGTTCAGATTTGAACTCAGGTCCTCCTGACTCCAGGGCTGGTACTCTATCCACTGTTACACCTAACTGTCCCTCTCTCGTGCATTTTTAATGTATTATTGTGAATTATAGTTACATAGTATATATGTCAACCTGGCAAACATTTATTAAGTACCCGTTTTGTATAAGCACAACTAGGGCTAGAGATGCAAAGGGTAAAATGGAAAAAAAACCTCTGCCCTAAAGGAGCTTTCTCTCAGATCCTCCTACTAAGCTAAAAGTTTCACAAGATTAGGAATTGTGCATTGCCTAGAGTAAGTATTTAATAAATATTTGTTGAATTAAATATCATGTAGAAATAATAATAATAAAATTGCTGATTTGAGGAGACTTTGATTGGAAATCCACATGCTTTTTTATTTTTCCAATTCATTTTTTATATTAAAATTTATACTTTACTTTCTCTAAGTTATTCAAATCATGTATCATTTTCCAAGATCAACCAAATATTTCTGGGTATTTTTAACATGCTAACTGGCAAAAGGAAATCAAACTTCATTATTCATAAAATTATAAAAATAATGAATGTAGGTCTGTTGCTCTAACAACCAAACTTCTGATCCAAGGAGATTTAACCACAAATGTGAAATATTGATTTTTTAATGTAGAAGTAAAAAATGTGGAACACTTTTATTTATAGTCAGATAACAGCTGCTACTTGATTGGAGCTAACTTTAAAATAATTTAGAATATTAAAATCAATGTAATCTCCAAAGTCTTTTCCATCAATTATTTCTTAAATATAAAACTGAAAAAATTATAGTAGAGGAGATTATAACTTTAATAGAGCTCTGAAGAATGAAGGAAGGAAGGAATAAAAAAGAATTTATTAAGCAGTTTCATGTGTCAGACTGTTAATTTGTGCTCCAAATAAAAGCAGGACAGTCTTTGCCCTCAATGAGTTTAGATTCTAATGGAAGAAGACAACAAATATATATGCTTTCATTTATAAAACATAGGTAACTCATGGGGGGCAAGTTCTTCAAAGTCAGAACTAAAGAGATTATTAAACTTAATTATTATTCTATAACAAATCATAGGTTTAGCTTCTGTCCTTAAGTGAAAAATTGGAATGCAGCCAATGACTTTTTTCTTCTTATTAATAATTATAGCAAAGTTTTTTCTTATAGAGATATTGTACTGCTTATCCACATTATTTTAATCACTTCCTTCACTTGAATGACCTCTTAGAAAGATTCCTTTTTTCTTTTCTTCTTTTTTTAAAGAAAGATTTTATTTATTTTGAGTTTTACAATTTTCTCCCCTATTCTTGCTTCCCTCCCCCCCACCCCCCCACCCCACAGAAGGCTGTCTGTTAGTCTTTACATTGTTTCTATGGTATACAGTGATCTAAGTTGAATGTAATGAGAGAGAAATCAGATCCTTAAAGAAGAAAAATAAAGTATAAAAGATATCAAAATGACATAATAAGATAACTTTTCTCTTCTAAATTGAAGGTAATAGTCTTTGGTCTTTGTTCAAACTCCACAATTCTTTCTCCAGATACAAATGGTATTCTCCATTGCAGATACCCCAAAATTGTCCCTGATTGTTGCACTGATGGAATGAGCAATGTTGATCATCACCCCCATGTTGCTGTTAGGGTGTACAATGTTTTTCTGATTCTGCTCATCTCACTCAGCATCAGTTCATGCAAATCCTTCCATGCTTCCCTGAATTCTCATCCCTCCTGGTTTCTAGAAAGATTCCTTTTTTAAAGGAAATCATCTCCAAATATAGAGAGGAAATCAAGAAAGTGATATGTCAATAGAAGAAAAAAGAAGTTCCAGAAAAATATATCATTATAATAAGAAAGAGAGACTGGAGAGTGAGAAAGAAGTAATAGAAATCCTTGGGCAAGGATGGAATTTATTTTTTACACAACAAGGTCATTACCATTTTGTGCAAAGAATAAAATAAGACATAGTAATGTTACAAATATTACTATTATAATCGTACAATTCAATTCAATGAACATTTATTAAGGGCAGGGCACTGTGCTAGCCACTGAAGACATTGTCAAAAATGAAAAGTCCCTGCCCTCAAGGAGCTTATGTTCTGCTGGGATAAATGATGAGTATTCAGAAAAGGGCATTCTGTATAATTTGAGGATTGTAAATACCAACAATGAAACATTCAGAAAACTCTTCCCATGGAAACTGGCACCTGAACTGAACCTTGAAGGAAAACTAAGAATTCTAAGAGGTGGTGATAAGGAAAAAGGACTGTATCTGAAATGGAATGTTTGGGAAGGCAAGTGTTCTCTCAGTTGTTCTAGAAACCCAAAACTCTCAGTGCACTTTAAACAAAATAGACACAATTCAATTCAATTCAGTTCAACAAACATTTTATACTATTTACTTTGTGACAAATTGCATTAGACACCAGGAAAAATATGCATTCTGTGGAGCTTAGGAGGAAATATATAGAGAAACATATATAAAAATAACTATAATAGAATATGATACACATGTGACATTGATTTAATGTTCCTCCAATGTCATAGTTCTGGAAGCTTGCTTAGCCAGCAAGTCTGTGAGTTAGATCACAGCATTTCCCAGGTTTTTGTGGTCTTGTTCTGACAGTTAATGGCCTTCTTAGAAGCCAAGAAGACATTAGCAGAGAAGACAAATAAGCAAGGCTGATAGAAATGATAATTAAAATTGGAAGTAAGTAGATAGGAGCTGAGAATGGGGCTAGACCCAAGTTACTTAACAGACAGATGTTGGAAAGAGTAAGATACTAAATAACCTATAGGATCTGGAACCAACTGAAAACATGTTCCCCCCTCCCTTTTTTATGAACCAGATCTAAGAAGAATTAGAGGCAAGACAAGAAATTAAGGAAGGTCCTAGTGTAGTTGTGCACTTTTGCTAGTCTACTCCTTAGGAAGAAAGATAATTATCTCAAATGGCAGACTACAAATTAGAGTAAAGTTCAGGATTGGAGTTATAGATTTGGAAGTTATCTGCATATGATGTTGATGATCAAAACCCTGAGAATGATTTCAGTGGCAAAGGGAAGGGGAAGAAAGAGAAATGATAGGAGAGAAGAGGGGAGAAGAGAAAAAGATAGGGGAGGGAGGCTTCAGAGGAGATGGAATCTTAAAGAACACCTACATTAAGGGGTTAGAAAATGGACCAGTAACCAGAAAAAAGGACCAAAGTGTTCACTGAAATAGGAGGAAAGCCTGACAAGTGTGTGTGAGATCTCTGAAGCTAAGAAAGGAGAGAAGTATTCAGTAGGAGGTCAACAGTATCAAATTTGAGTAACCAAGAAGATGAAGACTAAAGATATCATTGTAGTTGGAAATTAGCAGGGCCTTGGTGACAATGAATGAATGAATGAATGAATAAATGAATAATTTATTAATAATTTATCATTAATAAATTCAGGGTTTTGCCATAAACATTAAGGATAACAAAAGCAAAAACAGTTTGCACTCTCAAGAACCTTATATTCTAATGGGGTAAGAACCATACAAGAGGAGTAGTGACCAGGAAGATGAGAAAAACCATAAACATGTAGCCTGACATAACGCATCCAAGTATAGCAGCAGAACCAAGACAACAGTTTCAATACAATGGTGGGCACAATAGCCATATTACAAAAGTTAACCCTGTTTGCCTCAATTTCCTCATCTATAAAATGATCAGGAGAAGGAAATAGCAAACCATTCCAGTATCTTTGAGAAGAAAACCCCAAATGGTGTCATGAAGAATCGAATTATGACCAAACAACAATTATCTGTGAGCTCAGATATTTCCCTTTCCTTCCTTCTCACCCAAGAGCAAGCTGATTTAAAATCACAATCAGCTTGAGGAAGTAAATATTTTAGCTGCTGCTAAGACATAGCCCCCATTACTATGATTTGAATAGGACCAGCCTAGTAAGTGTCTTGAGGCCAGTTTGAACTCAGGAAGATGAGTCTTCCTGACTCCAGACCTGGCCCTCTATGAACCACATCACTTAGCCTATTACCACAGCAGTTAGCAGTTATATTCGTAAGGGGCAGAAAAAAGGAAATAAGTGAAGATGGGTTAATTCAGATAAATAGAGTTAACGAATCTGAGCAGAGCTCTCATCAGCAGCCACAGAGAATGAGTCTATGGTTTCTTAACTTGGAAATTAGAAAAGCTGATTTTGGAAAACAAAATAACTATTACAATATAATTGACTTTCTTTATAATCCTATTATTTACATATATATTTAATTTTTAATTATTTATTTAATTAATTGATTGGTCTAATTAAAAACCTTATTCTGAATCATTTTGGAAAGGATTTTGTAATTATTCAAAAAAATAATTAAAATATGCATGCTCTTTGTGTGTAAGTGTCCCCCAAAATGCGGAGGTGTCGTCACTGAGTTTTGGCCTGTGGCAATAAATAAGTGTTAACCTTCTCGGAGTTTGTCCTAGTCAAGGACAAATATTACCAGAAGTCTTGACCTTAAAAAGAGCAAAACAGAATTAGTTTGATATTCACATATATTAATATTTCTCTAGTTGATAATTAGACAGGAGTGCATGGGTGGGGGGAGCAGTCTAGCTACAGAGGCAAAACCCAAAATGGAGGCCTATTGTCAACTTTAATTTATCTTTTTTTTTAAGGTTTTTGCAAGGCAGTAGGGTTAAGTGGCTTGCCCAAGGCCACACAGCTAGGTAATTATTAAGTGTCTGAGGTCGGATTTGAACTCAGGTACTCCTGACTCCAGGGCTGGTGCTCTATCTACTGCTCCACCTAGCCACCCCAACTTTAATTCATCTTGACCATCAGAAGGTATGATCTGAAATATCACCTCCAGTTTGTCCAGTCAAAAAAGGAACCATATTCTCCTAATCCAGGACAGGATGGAGGTGGGGAAGGGGGAAGGACTCAGGAAGGTAGGAAACTCCAGTTGAGGTGGGAGAAACTGACATCAAAATATTTTAGTAAAAGGAGTGCCTTATTCTAAAAGACCTTCAAAGCATGGAGATAGCCATGGGATTAAGAAGGCAAGCCTTTACTCTGTTTACAATTTAGGGAGTTCTCTCTAAGAACCTTTTAAATTGAATTTACCCAACTCTGCTCTTAAAAACCCAGAATAATAATTCAAATATATAGATACAGGCAAAATTGATTTCTTTGACCTAGTCATATATACCAAGGAGGTCACTGACAAAAAGAAAGATTCCTTTTATTACCAAGATATTTAAAGCAGCATTTTTTTTGTGGTGGCGGAGAACTGGAAACAAAATTGATATACATTAATTAGGAAATGACTAAATAGATTATAGCAGACAAATGTAGTGGAATGTTATTAATGTGATCTAAGAAATGACATTAAGCATGACTGCCAGCCAGGTCATTCCAGGACCAGCATTGACATACAGTGGTAATGAAACCTGCTTACAATTCTGTGAAGGGGAACACATCTTAAAACCTATTCTAAAGGTTCTTCCTCTCTACACAATAGAGAATCCCCACCTAAGGGAGTGAGCAGCATCTTACCATCAGGGGTGCTTACTCAGGACTTGGCCAAGATTTGGTGGAGGGGGATTGCTGTTAAGGAGCAATAAGAGATAGGATATTTCTTTCTGTGGAGGTAACACAGTCTTTGCTCCTATAAAATTCTCCATGTAAGCAAAGATTGATGGTGTTCACTTCATTTGTCCAACAGCTGGGTTAAGTATAAGAAATGGCCCAATGCAGCACAGCACTATTAAAGTGATGATCTCTACAAGATCATCATGGGTCAGAACAGTTTAAAGATTTCTATTCTAACTTCCAAAATCCACAGGGAAAGTTATCTTGAGTATTTACTAAATAGGCTTTGCTTCAACCTGCATTTTTTTAAACCCTTCTAAAAAGGATCAGAATCTGCAAGTCATTCCCCAATTGATAAATGGTCAAATGATATGAACAGGCAATTTTCAAATGAAGAAATTAAAACTATATATAATCATATGAAAAAATGCTCTAAATCATTAGTGATTAGAGAAATGCAAAGTAAAACAACTATGAGGTACCACTTCACAACTATCAGATTGGCTAAGATGACAAAAAGGGAAAACAATCAATGTTGGAGAGGATGTGGGAAAATTGGGACATTAATGCATTTTTGGTGGAGTTGTGAACTGATCCAACCATTCTAGACAGCAACATGGAACTATGCCCCAAGAGCAATAAAACTGATCATACCCTTTGACCAGCAACTCCAACACTAAGCCTATATCCAGAAATAATCATAAAAAAATGGGAAAAGTCCCCAATGTTCCAAAATATGCATAGCAATTCTTTTCGTAGTGGCAAAAAAAACTGGAAATTGAGGAGATGTTCATCAATTAGGGAATGACTGAATAAGTTATGATATATGAATGTTATGGAGTACTAGAAATATGGGACAAATTACAAAAATTGAGCAAAGGGAGCAGAACCAACACAACATTGTACAAATTTACAACAACATTGTGGATTTCAGTTCATTCAGAGAGCTAGGCCAACCCTGGGAAACCTGTTATGGACATTACTATCTACATCCAGATGAGGAAAAATAAAAACAAAAACAAACAAACAAACAAAAACAACAGAATATGAATAAACATTATGTTCACATTTTTTAAATTTCTTTTATGTTTTTCCTTCCTAATCTCATGGTTTTCTTTCTTTTCCCTTAGTCCTAATTATTCATACAAAAAAAATGACTAATCTGAAAGCATGTTGACCATACTGTTTGTGACTGAGGAGAGGGGACCGGAAAGGGAAGGTGGAAGGAAATTATGTAACTTAAAAATATGCATATGCATGTGAATGCTGAAAAACTTTCATAACATGTAATTGGAAAAATAAAATATTAATTTAAAAAAAAAGGATCAGAGTCATGTGGGAACACTTTTCCTAGAAGCACTTTCAATCTCTTGGAATCAGAGTAAAGCTTCTGGTCTGGGCCAGAGTATGTTCATTAGACTTATATTCCCAGTAACGAGATGTTGCAGGAGTTTGGGGATGGGGGCCAGATGTGTTTCATTAACTGGTGAGCTCCTAGGGAGCATGGAATATTTTTACCTTGCTTTGTCTCTCTCTCTCTAGAGCTTAGAATAGTATCTGATCCATAGTGTGTACTTAAATAAATGTTTGTTTTTTATTGTTGTTGCTGCTATTGCTTATAGCCAACATGCAACATGAATATGAAGTAATATAAAATCTGCTTCTAGATCTGTTTTGCAAATATGGATAATGCTACTTTGAAAAGCTTTGAACAGATAGATTTTTAAAGGGACTCTTTTTTGAGAATACTTTCAGCATATATATATTTTTTTAATTTTAATTTATTTTTTTAATTTTACAATTTTTCCCCTAATCTTGTTTCCCTCCCCCCACCCCCCACAGAAGGCAGTCTGTTAGTCTTTACATGGTTTCCATGCTATACATTGATCTAAATTGAATGTGTTGAGAGAGAGAAATCATATCTTTATGAAAAAATAAAATATACGAGATAGCAAAATTACATAATAAGATAATTTTTTTTAAATTACAGGCAATAGTCTTTGGTCTTTGGTCAAACTCCACAATTCTTTCTCCAGATTTTTTTTTAATTAAAGGCAATAGTCTTTGGTCTTTGTTCAAACTCCACAATTCTTTCTCCAGATACAGATGGTATTCTCCATTGCAGATACCCCAAAATTGTTCCTGATCGTTGCACTGATGGAATGAGCAAGTTCATTAAGATTGATCATCAACTGCATGTTGCTTTTATGGTGTACAATGTTCTTCTGATTCTGCTCATCTTGCTCAGCATCTTCATGCAAATCCTTCCGGGTTTCTCTGAAATCCCATCCCTCCTGGTTTCTAATAGAACAATAGTATTCCATAATGTTCATATACCACAATTTGTTCAGCCATTACCCAACTGATGGATTTCCAATTCTTTGCCACCACAGAGCAGCTATGAATATTTTTGCACAAGTGATGTTTTTATCATTTTTCATGATCTCCTCAGGGTCTAGACTCAGTAGTGGTATTGCTGGATCAAAGGCTATGCACATTTTTTGCCCTTTGGATGTTATTCCAAATTGCTGTCTAGAAATGTTGGATGAGTTCACAGCTCCACCAACAAAGTATGTACACCTTTCTTTGTATTTCTAATGCTAAGACATGTTACATAATAGATGCTTATTAGATGTTTACTGGTGGGTATATTCCCAACAATAGCATTACTGAGTCAATTGTACTTAGTATTTGGCAAAGCATTATTTTTGTAATGGCAAGTTTTGATGAAGACTTAATTACACCATTTTAAAGTTACAAATAAAAAAATGAAAAAATGGGGAAAGTCAAATGATTTAAATGAGGTCAAGACTAAGTTAATGGTAGCTCCAAAAGAAAGACTCCAAATCTAGGTCTCCAATCCCCTATTCAGCCACTGAATGCTATCCCCCAATACAACATTTAACTTTTTACTTTGTATATATGTTATTCATAATATAGATCATTCAGTATATATAAAGAGATAAAGATCAAAATGATAATATTCACATTTACTATTGAATGACTCTATATCCAGACTCTCCTTTCAATTCAATCAATCATTTATTAAATACCTGCTATGGTAAGTACTGGAAATACAAAAAAAAAAAGGCTAAAGCACCTCTGCCTTGAGGATCTCATAGACTAATGGCGAAGACAATTCACCAACAACTATATAAACTAAAAATAGGATAAATAAGAAGTAATCAATAAAGGGAAAAGCCCTAGAATTCAGAGGAATTGAGAAAGAATTCCTATAGAAGGTGGAATTTTAACTGGGACTTGAAGGAGGTCAGGAAAGGTAGAGATAGAGTCAAGGATGGAGAACATTCTAGGTAGGGATATAGTCATTGAAAATAGGTGGAGCTGGGGTAGTTAGGTGTCACAGCAGATAGAGCACCAACCCTGGAATCAGGAGTACCTGAGTTCAAATCTGATCCAGTCATTTGCAAATTACGTAGCTGTGTGACCTTGGGCAAGTCATTTAACCCATTGCTTTGCAAAAAAAAAAAATACCTAGAGTTGGAAAATGGAGAGTCTTGTTTGAGCACTAGCAAATAGACTAGTTTCACTGGATTAAAGAAATGTAAGGTATAAAAAGACTGGAAAGATATAGAGGGCATGACAGGGAAGGAGGTAGATTATGTTTGTTTGTTTTTGGTAGGCAATGGGATTAAGCATCTTGCCCAAGGTCGCACAGCTAGGTAATTATTAAGCATCTGAGGCTGGATTTGAATTTAGGTCCTCCTGATTCCAGGGTTTTTGCTATATGCACCTAGCTGCCCCAAGGAGATAGATTATGAAGGGTTTCAAACTCCAAATAGAAGATTTTGTGTTTGATCCTGGAAGTAATAAGGAACCATTGGACTTTATTAAGTAGGTGAATGACTTGGTTAGACCTGTGTTTTAAGAAGGTCATTTGGTAGCTAAATAGAGAATGAACTAGAGTGGGCAGAGATCAGTGAAAAAGAGATCAAGGGAGCTCTCAAGAAGGATTGCAGGGGTGGCTAGGTGGTACAGTGGATAGAGCACTGGTCCTAGAGTCAGGAGGACCTGAATTCAAATCTGACCTCAGATACTTAATAATTACCTAGTATGTGGCCTTGGTCAAGTCACTTAACCCCATGCCTTGCAAAAACCTAAAAAGAGAGAGAGAGAGAGAGAGAGAGAGAGAGAGAGAGAGAGAGAGTGAGAGAGAGAGAGAGATCGCAATAGTCTAGGAATGAGGAGATGAGAACCTATACCACATTAATGGTTGAGTAAAAGGAGAAAAGAGGACATATTTGAGAGATGTAAAGGAAAACTTTTTCTTTCTAGTTGCTACATTAAAAAGTCTTCATTTATCTCAGGGGAGTTATGGCTGCAAAAAAATGTAAAATGCAGAATAAAAAAAGCTATTTTGTATTTAGTATTTCAAAATTTGAAATTGTCATTTATTCTAAGAATCTACTTCCAGTATCTGAAATTAGTAGTGTGTCTGAGGGTTAACACAGAAAAAAGGACCAGCAAATCTTATTTCAAATTTTTATTTATTTATTTTTATACTTTATTTTCAAACTTTTACTTATTTATTTATTTTTCACTTCTAATGATAAATTTATATCATCATTAATTCTCTTAACACCTCAATTTTTTCATGTGTTAATTTATAGTGGGCAACAGTATCTGACAAATGCTGAAAACTTACTGTTTAATTATCTGAAGGCAACTGAATAGAAAAAATTCTAAAAAGTTATTCTAAATCTATAATAGGAATGACTAAAAAACATGTCCAGAAACTTCTACATAGAAAAATAAAGGTTTTTGATGTCTGAATGTCATCTCATCCTTCACTGTCACCTGTACATTTATATTGTGGGTATCTACATCGATTCCATTGGGGAAAAAATAACCTGGTTGATCTGAAGTATTCTTTTCCTAAAATTGAATCATCAGGCAATATAAGACCAGGTTCTGAAATCCCTAATGAGTTAACTTCATGGTTGATCTCCAAATCTGAGAGTTGCTGACCAGTGACTTTTTTTCACATGGGTTGACAAAAACAGAGCAGGAGGTTAGTAGATATCCTAATCATCTCTTCACAGCTCATGAAAACATTCCAGATGGCAAAGAAAACAACTTGCTGAGCAATTATCTCACTATGTCAAACTTGCTCAAGTCCCAGATGCCTGGAAACTAATCTGTATTTTACTGCATCTTCCCATTGACCTAATATAATAATTATTAAACAGGCAGAGGCATTTTTGACTGTATTGTGTTTGGTTACTTTTGAAAATGAGTAGGGAAAAAAGTCAATCATTCTTTTACAAAAAAACTATTATGTAGTTTAAGTCAGATTTATAGTTACTTTGAATGCAAAACAAAATAGAATTATTTATGAATCAATAAATATACTTATCAGCATTGAACATTTCCCTACTATTCTAAGTTAAAACAAATGCACTATAACAGATATATTCTCATCAAGTTTCCAAGAATCTACCCTGTCTCAACAAGAATGTGCCCATGAGGTTCTTAATTGCCAAATCTTAGTGTAGTATTTACCAAGTAAGCCCAAGAAAAAGTAAGAAGACACTTAAGAGACAGACAGTAGCAAGGAAAAATGTACTTTCTGTCAAAATAACATATAGAGACATAAATAAACTTTCCAAATTTTCCTAAAGTGTTACAGAATTAAAAAAACTAGAGGATTTAGATCTTCCAAAGATGATCTAAAGCATTAACCTTTTTTAAAAAGCCTTTATTTTTCCCTGAGAAATTTAGGGGGAAAACTACCATGATATAACAATGTGTCAATTTTTAGGTTTCTTGTCATGTAAGTTGCAAATAATATTTTATAAACTTATTGGTGCTTAAAAAAAGACCTTGTTCATTTCCCATACAACCTTCCCCCCTTGTACAAATGAAATATAGATGAATGAAACAAACCAAACTATTGACCATGTCTGATAATTTCAGCTTGTTCTTATATTCCACCTCCTTCCCACCAAAAGGAAAGAGGACTGATTCACCATCTGTCCTCTGAAACCAAAATCAATTATCGTGTTTATCAACATTCTAATGTCTCGTAATATTGCTTCCCTTCATATTATTATAGTTCAATAATTAAGATTCCTAGAGATAAAATCTTTTAATTATGAATATTTTAAATTGAAAGTTGTTAAGATCACTATAATCAAGTTGGATTTATACCAGGGATGCAAGGATGGTTGAACATAAGGAAAGCGATTAATATAATGAATCATTTTTAAAAAGAAACACTCAAAAACCACATGGTTATCTCAATAGAAAAGGTATGTTAATGCTTTGATAAAGTTTAACAAATTTGTGCTAAAAGTTTCCTACAAAACATAGATATAGAAGGACTTTTTTTAATAAGATAAAAAAACTAACACCAAAAATTCATTTTTATATGCATTGGGGAAACATTAAAAGATTTCCCAATAAATACAGGGGTAAAGCAGGAATTTCCCCTTTTCTCACTATTATTTGTCATAGTTGTAAAAATTCTAGCAATAACAAAGAGAGGAGAAAAAGAAATTAAAGACACAAAGATAGGCAAAGAAAACACAAAATTATCCTAGCTTGCTGAATAATCAAGAAAAAAATAATTAAAAGTTACAACCATGTTCATATTGCCTAAATTAATTTATAGATTTAGTGTAGATCCATCAAACTATCAGGGTATATTTTATATAATTTAGACAAAATAAGAGCACCTATATGAAAGAACAACAAAATCTAGACCATCAAGGGAAACAATGGGGGAAAAAGTAGAAATGAAATAGGAATAGAATTTAAAAGATTTAACCTTTATTAACAAGCATTAATCACCAAAAATTTTGGCATTGATTAAAATGTATAAAACTAGGGGCAGCTAGGTGGTGCAGTGGATAGAGCGCTGGCCCTGCAGTCAGGAGTACCTGAGTTCAAATCCAGCCTCAGACACTTAATAATTACCTAGCTGTGTGGCCTTGGGCAAGCCACTTAACCCCATTTGCCTTGCAAAAAAAAACAAACTAAAAAAATGTATAAAACTAGATCAATGAAAAAGAGTGGACAAGGAACAAGTGCTAATAGTCAAATTCAATAATTTTCTATATGGGGGCAGGGGATAGGGCACCGGCCCTGGAGTCAGAAGTACCTGAGTTCAAATCCGGCCTCAGACATTTAATAATTACCTAGCTGTGTGGCTTTGGGCAAGCCACTTAACCCCATTTGTCTTGCAAAAACCTAAAAAAAATAATTCTCTATATGAGAAAATTGCTGAGACCAGAAATTGGGTTTACATGGCTTATACCATATACCACAGTGATCTCCCAATGTATATCTAAACTGAATATTAAAAGTAATATCAGTAAAACATTAGAAGGGGACCTGATCTTGTATGAGTTACAGATATGGCTAGTTGGTGATGAAAGAAGAACAAGAACAAGAATAAGAATGAGAAGAATAAGAAGAATAAGAACCAGAAGAAGAAGAGGAAGAAAAGAAAGGAGCAGGAGCAGGAAGGAAGAAGATTGAAGGAAGAAGAAAAAAGGAGAAAGAAGAAGGAAGAAGAAGAAGAAGAAAGAAGGAGGCCTAGGGACAATTACAAATAATAAAATAGCTCATTTTGAATACTTGGAATTGAAAAGGTTTTACACAAATAAAATAAATGCAACTAGGACATGAAGGGAAGCAACCAAATGGGAAACAATATTTGTCTTAATTATATTTGAAAAAGGTCTATCTTCTTAGATATATAGGCAACTAAAAGAAATAAAGCCATTTCCAAAAGATATGAGGAAGCAGCTTTACAAACTACCAACAACCATATGAAAGAATGCTCCAAATCACCAGTAATAAGAAAACCCTAAATCAAAAAAAAAAAAAAAGTAAAGTTTCACCTCACACACAGAAAATTAGTAAAATACATTGGAATAATCACTATAAAAGGGCCTGAAAAAATATAGGCATATTAATATGTTGCTGGAGTTTGAATTGACCTAACTACTCTAGATAAAGTTTGGAATTAGGCAAAGAAAGTGATCAAAATAACCATACCTTTTGACCTAGATATTCTACTCCTTGCTAATGCTCCAAGGTAATGAAAGTTAGGAAGGAAGGAAGGAAGGAAGGAAGGAAGGAAGGAAGGAAGGAAGGAAGGAAGGAAGGAAGGAAGGAAGGAAGAGAGGGAGGAGGGAAGGAAGGAGGAAATATTTATTTTAGTGGTAGAAAGGAACTAAATACAAAGGAGATAATTTTCCATAGGGAAATGGTTTAACAAATTGGAATATTGCTGTGCTGTAAGAAATAATGAATAGAATTAATGCAGAAAAGCATGGAAAGATATATAAATTGATGCAAAGTTAAATAAGAAAGAACCAGAAAGAAAATATATATGTGACTACAACATTGTAAAAAGAAAGAACAACAACAACAACAAAACAGTTGAAATTGAATGCTCTGAAATTATAATAACCAAGGTTGGCCCCAAAAAAAGAGATATAAAAAGGTGACCCTTTTCCTTCTTTGAAGTACACAGGTCTGGAACAGTATAGCTATCAGACCTTTTTTTTATATTTGGAAAATTTTGCTGAATCAATTTTTAAAACTTTTTTATTCTTTCTTATAAGTAATGGCTCTCCAGGAGTGGAGGGAGAGAAAAGGAAAGAAGAAGAAGAAATTTGGGAAATTTAGGTGATCTAAAAACAAAAGCAATCAATAAAATTATTTTATAAAAAAGAAAAAAGTTCTCTAAATATCCACAATACTATATTTATTTCCTAGGCACTTTTCATTCTAGAAAGTAGTTCTAGGTTGCATTTTCAGAAATCCAAATAATATTGTATTTTCTATTTCTAGCATATAGCACTTACAGTTTCTGTTCCATAATTTAGCATTTAATTATTTTCTCTCTTCTGTTGTTTTTGCCCCAATTGTTTTATTTGTATTGCTCCTATTTCTTTGGGTCAGGGACTACATGTATCATTCTCTTTTGTTCTTTAAAGCCTGTAACACATTGCAAATACAGTTCAGGTGCTTAACTGTCATTTATCTATTGTTTGAAGTCAAATATATAGAGTCAAAAAGGCTTCCTTTTGAACAGTGTATAATTGTTACATTTCTCATACTCTATAATACTTTTTGTACGTTCCAGTTTTATGTAGAATCAGAAAATACAAATTTGACAAATGTTTTTGTTTCAACTCTCATGCTTTCATGTATCTTTTTGTATATTATCGTATGCAATTTCTTTGCCAAAATGGCACATGAAGTGCTTTTTTAGATCTTAGCAAACACCTTTTGAAGAAATTGTTTATATCAAGTCTATATCCAAGCTTCCTCTGAAAAAATTATAGTGTTGAACACAGGATAGTAAGACCTAAAATAAATAATTAGCATCATTTAAAACTATTATTTTAGTTAGCAAATCAGAATTCTTTTTTGTTTGATTTTGCAAGGCAATGAGGTTGTGTCTTGCCCAAGATCACATAGCTAAGTATTAAGTGTCTAAGTCTGGATTTGGATTCTAGTCTTCCTGACTCCAGGGCTGGTACCCTATCTATTGTACCACCTAGCCTCCAGCAAATCAAAATTCTGAAAATTGTATAATAAAGGAGGAGAACGTTTTGAGAAATAAAGGAAAAAGTGAGGACTATGATGAAATATTTAAATCCTTAGATCTGGGTTGTATGCCTTATATTAAAATATAAAATGGGCTCTCAAAAATCCTAACATTATGACTGACTGACAAATAATTATGACAAATGATGGGAGTCAGTGAAAAGAGGTGGAGTTAGAGATAAAGAGAAAAGAAAGAGAAACTTGATGATCTAAAGGACTTTCAGTGTGTCACCAAGAATGAATAATTCATAGATTATTAGAATTGTACAGGACCTGATAGCTCATCTTTGTATATGAAGCATATACCTTCATTTAGATATAACCAGTAGTTCTAAATGGTTATACAAAACCATCAATAAGATCTAAGAATATGTGGTTGTCATTCTCCCACTGAAGAGACAATGGGATTAATTCTTTCCCTTTCACCAGTCTGCCCTTTGTGTTCTCTCTAGGATCCTAGAACATTCCTTCCTATCTGGTTAGATTTCTCCCATCAATTGGGTCTTAAAACCTGTAACTCTATGACAACCTGAGATTGGCAAAGAATCAATCAGAGGATCAGTTTGAAAAGAAGCACATGCCAATTTCTGCCCTATCACCCATAATAAAAGTAACCCTAATTTTGTCTGTAGGTAGCATAGAGCACTGGACTTGGAGTCAAAATAGAGCAGAGATTGAATTCTGTCTCAGACACTTACTAATTGTATGATCCTAAGTCCCTTAATGTCTGTCTGCTTCAGATTCTTAATCTATAAAATGGAAATAAGAATAGTGCCTACCTCCAAAGGTTGTTAAGAAGATCAATAATATAACATATCTAAAGTACCCTGCAAACCTTTAAACATTATTTAAATGTTTATTATTTTCTGCTCCTATCCTCCTCTTCCCTCCCTTGCTCCTTTTGGTAACAAACTCCCCTTCATCCAGATTTCTCTTTCATCTTCCAGTACTTACTGAACACTGACTTGCTCCTGAAAGCCACTTCTCTTGAGTCTTCTCCAAGGTTGAATTCTCATTCCACAGGCTTAAGAAAGGAATTGACATGTTCTTTGGTTCCCAATGTTACCTTTAGAAAATTCTTCTGTAATTTAATAAGAAATTCTCCCTTTAAAGTTCACTCTTTTCAATCCAAAATCTTGCTACTGCTATCTGTGGACCCCCACCCCGGTCTTTCCTCCCTCCAGTTTTTAACTCAAAGTCATCTTCATCTAAAAGTTACCCTCCTTCAAACACCCTGACCTTGAAGTTCATTCTCATTTCCTGTGACCTGTTTCCATTCTGCCTCAACCATACACAAGGGTGAAGGTATCCTTCTTTCCCACTCTTCTCCCTCCATTTCAAATTAAATTTCTCTCTGGGTGCTGGTTTTCCTAACTCTGATTTTGCCTTCAAATAGGGGATACTCTGAATTGGTTTTATAATTAAGAGATTCGGAGAAGCATTTGGGAGCAGCCATTATTTTGAAGAGAAAGGTTGTCACTCCTGTCCTCATACTGACTAGAGAGACAAACACAAGTCAGTTTATCCCTGTTGTAATAAATTCTCTTATTCCTGCTACAACCCAGATGACTAGAGGTGAAGGGAATATAGGTTTAGGATTATAAGCATCGGTGCTTTTTCTACAAACAGTGACACTTCAGAAACAGAAGCAATATGAAATTTGTTGATTATCAAAAACTGGGTGAAAATCTTTTTTCCTCTACTTTCCTCCTCCCAAAGATGTATGGAGATCAAGTATAAGGAAGGACAAGTTTTTTTTTAAGTTTCTTTTGTTTGATGAGGAAGGGAGAAATGGACCTATGATTTTATTGGGGTTGCTCCTTTCAAAGAAGTCACCATGAGAGATTATACCTTCCTTAAAATGAAGCTGTTATCATACTAAATATTTTGAAACTTCTCACAGATTTTTAAGAACCAAAGTCACAAAAGATAATTAGTTTCATTCCTTTTTATTTGTGCCTTCCTTGAGACCAAAATTAGTCCTACCAGCTTGACTTACCAGACTTATCTCTGAATGACTACAGGCTTTTTCCAAAATCATATCCATTTTTCAAAAGAAGTGCCACCAAGAAAGAATTATGGCTAAAGATCCTGAAGGCAATGTCATTGACTTTAAAGGAAAATATGGTTCATGGCACTTGGTGGGAATGGAACATGGCAGCAAAGGATAATGCAGCCCAGAAGTCATTGGACTTCCTGGAATTTTTATTATGAATTCCAGTTAGTCCCCAAATAATTTCCAGACATTGCAGTTTCTGCTAACACTTAAATGCTTTAAATGACTTGATATAGCTGCAACAGTGTTAATTCTTAAAATAAATGTTTCTTAATTTTTCAAAAAAGAAAAAAACTAAAGCATTGGGAAAAGAACTAATAATAGTTTGTAGCAGGTGATCCCTTTTTCCCACACACATACACAGACACACACAAAACCACTTGCTGGTATATTTTACTTGGCCTCCTTTTGTGTACATATATATTTATTTATATTTTTTTAGCAAGAGATGGTTTTGTTTTGGGAATTTTTTGTTTCTACTTTTGAATAAATCAAATTCTTCTCCTTAATTTCTCATCACAGGTTCCCATTTAATATCACCAATGGGAGATGAAACTATTTGTTCCTGTTTATTGAATATATTTTAAGAATATTTGGCAAAGAAAGATGGAAAGTACCTGTCTATAAATAGCAAAATTCTCTAAATAATTTCTGCTTTTCCCTTTGAGTTGTCTCACCTTATTTAGCTTTGAAAGGTTCTCCTAGACTTCAGATGACACAGAATTATGAAAATGTAGAATAACATCTGATTTTTTTGGCTGTTTGCTAAAAGGTACATTTCATTATTTATAACTCTTAAAAATTGTCTAAAAGGCAAAGATAAAACTTTATATGGTCCTTTTTAAGAAAGACTACATGTTTTAGTTCATTTCACTTTATATTATTGGATAAAAATTTCAAGGCTAAAATTCAAAGTTTAGGAGTAGCAAGCACCTGAGAGATTACTTTTACTCATCATCATTTATCTCTCATTTACTCTAAATACAAAACAAGAGGACAGATCTTATCTGTGTTGCTACATGGTGAGGGGAGTAGTAATATTAAATTATAATGGAAAAGAACTCTTTTAATAAAAGATATTGAATAGATTTTTAGAAGATTGAAGTATACATAACAAATAAAAGAATTCATCCTGCAAAAAGCTCTAATAATAACCATTTAAATAAGACTTTAACTTCCTTTTAAGGGAATTTCTGGAATTTAATTTTTAGACTTTACATAAATAGCCTCCAAGTTGGAATAGTAAAATAATCCTGCTAAAATAGAAAATTGATCAGGATTTTGATGAATTCTATAAAAGACAGACTAACTGGTACTAATTTTAATGGCAATAGATAGACACACACACACAAACATATATATATATATATACATATAATTACACATACATATATTTCTTTATTATTATACAGATATTTGTGGATGAACACATATAAATAAGGAAAACATTCAGGGAATATATATCATTTGTCACTCCACTGATTTTCTGGATTTCATTTTCTTCAGATGATGAACTTATCATTTTGCAAAATGAATCAGCTTAGAAAATTTGCACTACCTCAGATCATTTCTCATCCTTGCTACATGACTTCATCATGGCCCCTGGACTGGATAATCTCCATTGTCCACTTTTCAGCTTTTTTTTATATTATCTCCCCTTAACTTTTGATCTCCTTAAAATCAGGGACTGTCTTAGGCCTTTCTTTCCATCCCCAGTGCTTAATACAACTTCTGGACCGTAGTAGGTGTTTAAGAAATGTTCTCCAACTTTTTTATATATTGCCTATATAGGCATAGAATCTTAGATTTAGAGTTGGAAGTTATCTTAAAAACCATTGTACTCGCATATACACCCCAATTAGCAAATGAAGAAACTCATGCATGTAGAGGTTCAATAATTTCCCTGGAGTTATCCAAGCCAGTAATTGCATGAAATCTCTCTCCCATTAGAATATGCATTCTTTGATAACAGAGACTAAATAAAAATAATAATAAATAAAAATGAAAATTCTTATTTTCCTCTATTTGTGTTTGCCCAATGAAATCTCGCCTATCCCACTCTAAGAGAGACTTTGATTCCTGCTTCAAAAGAAATTAGAAATGGGGCTAAATGACTGGCTACTTTGTTTTCTTCGGACAGTAAATTCCAGATCTGAATTATATCTATTTACTTCTCAAAAATTGCTAGTCTTGGGGAAATGATTACTTCTTAGGTTCAAATTGCTTTCCTGGTTACTATACCTTAAACTAGAAGGGGTACCTCAAGACTATAGCTAAAAGATTATTTCCTTCCATCAAATGTTTAGTTCCTTCCCACCAAAGATCATCACAAATAATGAAAAATGAGTTAATTCATTAATCTAAGTAGATAGCAAGCCAAAATCAGAGAATTATACAGATGAGAATATCCTAGAAAATATATAGAGGGGCATACCCTTTGACCCAACAATACCACTACTGGGTCTATATCCTGAAGAGATGATGAAAAAGGATAAAAAAACATTACTTGTACAAAAACATTTGTAGCAGCCCTGTTTGTGGTGGCAAAGAATTGGAAATCAAGTAAATGTCCTTCAATTGGGGAATGGCTTAGCAAACTGTGGTATATGTATGTCATGGAATACTATTGTTCTTTTAGAAACCAGGAGGGATGGGATTTCAGGGAAGCCTGGAGGGATTTGCATGAACTGATGCTGAGTGAGATGAGCAGAACCAGAAAAACACTGTATACCGTAACAGCAACATGGGAGTGATGATCAACCTTGAAGGACTCGCTCATCCCATCAATGCAACAATCAGGAGCAATTTGGGTCTGTCTGCAAAGGAGAATACCATCTGTATCCAGATAAACAGCTGTGGAGTTTGAACAAAGTTCAAGGACTATTCCCTTTAATTTAGAAAAATACAGATATTTTATTGTCTGATCTTGTTACCTCTTAGACTTCTTGTCTCTTCTCTAAGGATATGATTTCTCTCTCATCACACCCAATTTGGATCAAGGTACAATATGGAAACAAAGTAAAGACTGACAGATTGCTTTCTGTGGGGGGTGGGGGGGAGGAAAGTAAGATGGGGGAATTGTAAAACTCAAATAACATCTTTAATAAAAATTAATTTAAAAAATATAGAGAGGGGCAGCTAGGTGGCGCAGTGGATAAAGCTCCGACCCTGGAGTCAGGAGTCAGGGTTCAAATCCAGTCTCAGACACTTAATAATTACCTAGCTGTGCGGCTTTGGGCAAGCCACTTAACCCAATTTACCTTGCAAAAACCTAAATATATATATATATATGGAGAGAGAGAGAGAGAGAGAGAGAGAGAGAGAGAGAGAGAGAGAGTAAATAAACTCTTCTAGGAGAAATTCCTCAAAGTCTCTAAAGAAGCACACTGGAAAATAAGGTTATACTCAAGTGTCACATTCTTTAAATTCTTGCCACTTCCCAAACTCTTTTCTTTTTCTCTCTCTCTCTGTTTTTCCCTAAAAAGGGTCTAGAATGTCCTCTCCAGAAGTAGTACTGAAGAAAATCCCTCCCAAAAGTCCATGCCAACTTCCACCTTTTGTGTAAGGTAGAAGACATATTTGAGTCTTCATTCTCTCCAGCAATGAAGAAAGTCTTGGCAAATGCTCCAGGATTGAACATTCATAGTTCAGTCTCAAGGGATCGTTCACAAAAAAAAAAAAAAAGAAAGGCTCCATATACACCAAAATATTACTAGTAATGCTTTTGTGTTAACAAAGAACTAGAAACAGAGTAGATGCTCCTTGATTGAAAGACTGAAGAACAGTAAAATAAATTTTGTAAATTAATATTTTAGCATTTTAGTAATTTTGTAAATTTAATATTTTAGTAAATTTAGTAATTTAGTAAAACAATTATAGAAAACAATTTGGAATTCTGTAAATAAAGTGGCTAAAATGGTAACACTTTTTGGCTTAAAGATTCCACAACTAGGTAGATATTTTTAAGGAGGTCATTGACAAAAAAAGAACATCAAAAATATTTATAGCAGCATTTTTAGTACTAGTAAAGAAAGTGGGAGGAAACAGTTGTCCATTGGTTGGAGAATGGCTAAACAAATTGTGGTACACAAATGTAATGGAATGTTACTTGTGCTATAAAAAAACAAGAGAAGCATGAAAACGAACTGATGACAAGTGAAGTAGGATATCAATTTTTTTTTCAAATAGCTCCAGTGGAAATAAGAACTAAAACGATTTCATAAATTATAAATCAGTGTTGGAAATCAATCATACCCTTAAACTAGAGAAGGCTTAGGAAAGACACTAGGAAGTAAAAGACCAGGAAGGATAGGGAGTATAGGAGGTATAGTCCTGAGTAATGATTTTTTTCTTTTAATTTTAGAAAGGTTTTATTTTGAGTTTTACAATTTTTCCCCCAATCTTGCTTCCCTTCCCCCACCCCCCACAGAAGGCAGTTTTCTAGTCTTTACATCATTCCCATAGTATGCATTGATCTAAGTTGAATGTGATGAGAGAGAAATCATATCCTTAAGGAAGAAATATATATAGTATGAGATATAGCAAGATTACATAATAAAGGTCCTTGGTCTTTGTTCAAACTCCACAATTCTTTCTCAGGATACAGATGACATTCTCCATCAGATACCCCAAAATTGTGCCTGATTGTTGCCCTGTTGGTATGAGCAAGTCCATTAAGGTTGATCATCACTCCCATGTTGCTGTTAGGCTGTACCATGTTCTTCTGGTTCTGCTCATCTCACTCAGCATCAGTTCATGCAAATCCTTCCAGGCTTCCCTGAATTCCCATCCATCCTGGGTTCTAATATAACAATAGTATTCCATGACATACATATACCACATTTTTGTTAAGCCATTCCCAATTGATGGACATTCCCTCAATTTCCATTTCTTTGTCACCACAAACAGAGCTGCTATGAACATTTTGTATAAGTAATGTTTTTACCCTTTTTCATAATCTCTTCAGGGTGTAGACTCAGTAGTGGTCAGAGGGTACGCACATTTTTGTTGTCCTTTGGGCTTAATTCCAAATTGCTCTCCAGTAAGTTTGGATGGGTTCACAGCTCCACCAACAATGTATTAGTCTCCCAGATTTCTCACATCCCTTCCAACATTGATCATTGTCCTTTCTGGTCATATTGGCCAGTCTGAGATGTGTGAGGTGGTATCTCAGAGAAGCTTTAATTTGCATTTCTTTATTAATTAATGATTTAGAGCAATTTTTTCATATGATTATGGATTGCTTTGGTTTCCACATCTGTAAATTGCCTTTGCATATCCTTTGATCATTTGTCAATTGGGGAATGGCTTGTCTTTTTTTTTTTTAAGATTTTTCTTTTTCAAGGCAATAGGGTTAAGTGGCTTGCCCAAGGCCACACGGCTAGGTAATTATTAAGTATTTGAGGTCAGATTTGAACCCAGGTACTCCTGACTCCAAGGCCGGTGCTCTATTCACTGTGCCACCTAGCCGCCCCTAGCTTGTCTTTTTTAAAAAAAAATTTGACTCAGTTCTCTGTATATTTTAGAGATGAGTCCTTTGTCAGAAACACTAGTCATAAAAATTGTTTCCCAATTTACTTCATTTCTTTTGATCTTGTTTACAGTGGTTTTGTCTGTGCAAAAGCTTTTACACTTAATGTAATAAAAATTATTGAGTTTGTTTTTAATGATGTTCTCCATCTCTTCCTTGGTCATAAACTGCTTCCCTTTCCACAGATCTGACAGGTAAACTACTCTTTGATCTTCTAGTTTGCTTATAATATTTTTTTATGTCTAGATCCTGTATCCATTTTGACCTTATCTTGGTATAGGATGTAAAGTGCTGGTTTAACCCAAGTTTCTTCCATAATATTAAGTGGATTTGAAGAATAAGGAGTGGGGATAATGGCTCAGTGGATAGAGCACTAACCTTGGAGTCAGGAGGACAGGAGTTTGAATCCAGTATCATATATTTGATACTAGCTGTGTGGCCTTGGACAAGTCACTTAACCCTGATTGCCCCACATCCAGGGCCATCTCCAGTCATCCTGATTCATATCTGGCCACTGGACTGGGATGGTTCTGGGGAAGAAAGTGAGACCGATGACAGCACAATTCCCCCTCACTCAAATCCAATTCACTTGCTTGTCATGGCATCACCTCCCTGATGTCATAGTCCTCTTTGAGAAAGAAGGACAAAAAAAATTCATCATCATTAAGTATACCAATGCACAGTTGTATGAGAAGGTAACTCCGGGTTTATAGTGCCACCTTGTGGCTTTTACAGATATTGCATCTGAGCAGCTCCAGCCTCTTCTGTCCCACTTCCAACACTCCCCATTCCCCACACCTCCACCACATTAGAGCTGATGTAGAAAATCTGTAGCCTCTGTGTGTGCGCTTATGTCCTTTTACTAAAAAACTATTTGGAGCAATTAACAACTTCAGCAAAATAGGATATAAAATAAACTCAAGAAAATCATTAGCATTTCAATATATGAACAACAAAGCCCAAGGGCAAGAGATAGAAAGGAAAATTCCATTTAAAGTAACTGTAGATAACATAAGATACTAAGGAATCTACCACCCAAAATATACCCAGAAAGTGTATGAACAAGATTACAAAATCTTTTTAAACACATAAAATCAGATCTAGACAACTGGAAAAGCATCAATTACTCTTGGTTTGGCTAAGCTAATAAAATAAAAATGGCAATTCTACCTAAATTAAATTAATTATTCAGTACCATACCAATCAAACTGACAAAAACCAATTTTTTTTTAGTTTTTGCAATGAGGTTAAGTGACTTGCCCAAGGTCACACAGCTAGGTAATTATTAAGTGTCTGAGGCCAGATTTGAATTCAGATCCTTCTGACTCCAGGGTCAGTGCTCTATCCACTGTACCACATAGCTGCCCCAAAAAACCTATTTTACAGAATTAGAAAAAAATTGAGAAAATTCATCTGGAGCAACAAAAGATCAAGAATATCAAGGGAATTGATGGGGGGGGGGAATGAAAAGGAAGGTGGCCTTGCTCTATCAGATCTAGAACTCTACTATAAGGTAGCAGTCATCAAAATTGCCTGGTACTGGTTAAGAAATAGAGTAATGGACCAGTGGATTAGGAAAGGAACTGCAGTAAATGACTATAGGAATCTTTTGTTTTGCAAACCCAAAGACATTAGCTACTGGGAAAAGAACTCACTATTTGACAAAAACTTCTGAAATAACTTGGAAAACAGTATGGCAAAAACCAAGCATAGACCCATATCTCACATCCTATACCAAAATAAGGTCAAAATCAGTACAGGATTTAGACATAAGGGGTAATACTATATACTAATTAAGAGATCAGGAAATTATCTGTCAGATCTATGGAAAGGGGAGAAATTTATGATCAAACAAAAAACAGAGTCCATTAAAAATTGCAAAATGGATAATTTTGACTATATTAAATTGAAAAGTTTTTGCACCAATAAAACTAATGCAGTCAAGATTAGATGGGAAATAATTTTCACAGCTAGATTATGATAAGGTCTCATTTCTAAAATTTACAGAGATTTGAATCAAACTTATAAAGTTATAAATCAGTCCTCAATTGAAAAATGGTCAAAAGACATGAACAGATAGTTTTCAAAGGAAGAAATTAAAGTTATATATAATCAAATGAAAAAAAATTTCAAATCATTACTGATTGGAAAAATGCAAATTAAAACAAAAAATCAATGTTGGAGAGGCTGTAGGAAAATTGGAATATTAATGCACTGTTGGTGGAGTTGTGAACTAATTCAATCATTCTAGAGAGCAATATGGAACTATGCCCAAGAAGCAATAAAACTGATCATATCCTTTGACCCAGCAATACCAATATTAGGTCTATAAAAAAAAGAAATCATAAAAAATTGGAAAAAGTCCCACATGTTCAAAAATAATTATGGCAGCTCTTTTTTTTGTAGTGGCAAAGAATTGGAAATTGAGGGTTTGCTCTTTGATTGGGGAATAGATGAACAAGTTAATGGAATACTATTATTGTTCTATAACAAACTACATATAGTCAGACTTTAGAGAAGTATAGAAAGAATTATACGAACTGATTGATGCTGAAGAAAAGGAGCAGAACCAAGAGAACATTGTACACATTAACAACAGCACTGAATTGATCAACTATAATGGATGCAACTCCTCTCAGCAATTCAGAGATCTAGGAAAAACCTGGGAGATGCTATGGACAACACCATCCACATGCAGAGGAAAACAAAAGGAAAAAAACTTCAAAATTTGAATCTGAATGGATGCTATATTCATTTTTTAAAAACTTCTCTTATGTTTTGTCTTCCTCTTTTGTGGTTTTCTTTCTTTTCCCTTAGTCTGAACCTCTCATTAAGAAAATGACTAATATGTAAATACGTTAAGCACAAATGAACATGTACAAGTTTCACTTGACTGTTGAGGGAAGGAGGATGAGAAGGAAGAGTGGTAGAAAAATGTGTAATATGAATATTTTCAACTTGATGAATGTTGAAAAACTTTAATAACATTTAACTGGTGGGGAGGCTAGGTGGTTCAGTGGATAAAGCACTGGCCCTGGAGTCAGGAGTACTGGGTTCAAATCCAGTCTCAGACACTTAATAATTACCTAGCTGTGTGGCCTTGGGCAAGCCACTTAACCCCATTTGCCTTGCAAAAAAAAAACCTAAAAAAAATAAAATAACATGAAACTGGAAAAATAAAATATTAATTAAAAATTTTAAAAATTACAAATGGGAGCTCCTTTGTTTCTTTAATTTTTTTTAAATTTATGAGCTTTTTTAGCTTAAAGTTGAATTTTGAACAAGGGAATTAACAGACATTAGTACTCCACCCCCAAAATTCACAATACTTCAAACTGTTCACTTGCAGCCAGTAGTTTTCAGTATTGCCCTTATGAAGTAAGTGTTGTTAGATTCCTCTGGCAGAGGAAAACAGATAGCTTTTATCTTTTGAACTGGATTTAACTTGACAAAGTGAGATTTCTGCAGAGCTTCTGTTAAAAGTGTGTTGCAAGCAGTTTCTCAACAAGTTATTCTCAACAACTTATTTGTGTCCAACAAATTTTGAGACTTAAGGATGTTTTTAGAATGTGGTGGCTTCTGTTACAAATTTGTAAAAAAAAACTGTGTTGTAATTCCTAAATTATTCATTGATTTCATTCAAAGATTTATTATTGATGTAGAAGGGCAAGAAAAGTCAAGTTCACCTAAATTCTTGGAAACTATTCAGACATTGTTGTTTAAGAAATATCAATAACCTTTCATCCCCTTGGTCAACTTCTTCATTGCATGGTGTCCATACAAGTCCCTTGTTCTACCTACTAATGTTAGACTAAAAGTTTTAGGAATTGTCCTATACAAAGACAAGTCCTAGTTATAGGTTTACTGACATTTGACTTTTAAGTGGGCAGATATCATTTCACAACTATGTGAATGTATAGGGAGCTAAATTTCAAGCATAGATAAATATTATTTTTTGACCAGATCAAAGCTGGACACTGACTGCCAGATGTGGATAATAGTACTAACTAATCTTGAGTATAGTATAAATTACTAGACAGGGAAGACCAATATATGACAATATCGGCTACGTCACAACAAAGTTTGGTGATTCCCCTAGGAGTGAAGGCTATTTGTGATTATCAAGGAAAGGGATTGCATCAAATGGAAGTATAGCTGAAAGTTTAGAAATTATATTCCTGCATGGGAAGATGATACTGATTATACTCATACCAACCTCATTTATTAAAGTAGTTAGAAAGAGCATATAGACAAGGCACAGGAGGGAGCTGAATTTGAAGGTATTGTAAAAATGGAATCAACAAGTGAAAAGGAAATGTACTGGGAGAAAGGGAAAGAAGAAGGAGAATAGGCTAAGATATTTCTTGCAAAAGAGTCAAGAAATAGCTTTTGCAATGGGATGTAGGTGGGGAAGGTGAGGGGGAATGAGGGAGCCTTCATTCTCATCAGAAATGGCTCAGACAAATGGTCAAAGGATATGCAAAGGTAATTTACAGATGAGGAGAACAAAGCAATCCATAACCATATGAAAAATTGCTCTAAATCATTACTTATTAGAGAAATGCAAATTAAATCATCTCTAAGGTTCCACCGCACACCCCTCAGACTGGCCGATATGACCAGAAAGGACAATGATCACTGATGGAAAGGTTGTAGGAAATCTGGGACACTATTACATTGTTGGTGGAGCTGTGAACTCATCCAACCTTTCTGGAGAGAAATTTGGAACTACACCCAAAGGGCAACCAAAATGTGCATGCCCTTTGATCCAGCAATACCACTACTGGGTCTATACCCTGAAGAGATGATGAAAAAGGGTAAAAACATCACTTGTGCAAAAATATTCACAGCAGCCCTGTTTGTGGTGGCAAAGAATTGGAAATCAAGTAAATGTCCTTCAATTGGGGAATGGTTTAACAAACTGTGGTATATGTATGCCATGGAACACTATTGTTCTATTGGAAACCAGGAGGGATGGGAATCCAGGGAAGCCTGGAGGGATTTGCATGAACTGATGCTGAGTGAGATGAGCAGAACCAGAAAAAACACTGTACACCCTAACAGCAACATGGGAGTGATATTCAACCTTGAAGGACTTGCTCATCCCATCAGTGCAACAATCAGGAGCAATTTGGGGCTGCTGCAATGGAGAATACCATCTGTATCCGAAGAAAGAACTGTGGAGTTTGAACAAAGACCAAGGACTATTACCTTAAATTTAGAAAAGAAAAACCTGATATCTTATTGTCTAATCTTGCTATCTCTTATACTTTGTGTTTCTTCCTTAAGGACATGATTTCTCTCTCATCACACTCAATTTGAATCAATGTATACCATGGAAACAATGTAAAGACTGGCAAATTGCCTTTTGTGGGGGCTGGGGGGGAGGGAAGTAAGATCAGGGGAAAATTGTAAAATTCAAAATAAATAAAATCTTTAAGAAAAAAATGACTCGGAGAGGAAACAGTATGTTTGCTGTTAGGGTGTGGAAATCTAGAAGAAAAAGGAAAGGAGGGGGAATCATGGGAGAGGATAGTCAGATATAACACATTTTCTTTTTTTACTTTTTGCAAGGTGGTGGGATTGGGTGACCTGTCTGGGACCAAGGGGCTTGGTGGTTGCTGGGTCTCTGGGGTGGGATGTGGGCTTGAGGTCTCCTGGCCCCAGGGCCAGTGCTCTGTCTGCTGTGCCACTCAGCTGCCCCATAACACACATTTGAAGAGGGACAGAGTGAAAGGAAAGAGAAAATATAATAAATGGTAGTGGGGAGGAATGAATGGATGGAATTAAAATCAGCAACAAGCAACTGTGGAAAAATATGGAAGTAACTTCTCTGATACCTTTATAAGAAAGAATGTGATCCACTCCAGAAACAAAGCTGATGGTATTGGAACACAGACTGAAGCACATTTTTTTTTCTCTTTCTTTCACTTTGTTTCTCGTGAGGATTTTTAATTTTGTGGGGGGAAGGGCGATTATATTTACTCTCACAAGACTGTTTTAGTAATGTGTAAATAAATAAAAATGTAAATTAAAAAGAAAATTTCAAATGCATTAGATAAATCCATTGTGTATGCCTGTTCATTGTCTTAATTATTGTGAAGTAGAGAGATAGCTGCTTATTCCAAAAGTATTTCTGTAATATTGTCATGTGCTCTGAGAATGTCAATTCTCTTCCTCCTTTTAGACAAGGAAGTGGTTTTTCCTTTAGCTACTCTGAGGTGAAGAACCTTATTTTTTTTTTAATATTATTTGGGTGGCTCTTTTGTTTTGTTTTGTTTTTTGTTTTTGCAAGGCAATGAGGTTAAGTGACTTGCCCAAGTCACACAGCTAGATAATTATTAAGTGTCACATTTGAATTTGGATGGTCCTGACTCTAGGGCTGATGCTCTATTCACTGCGCCACCTAGCTGCCCCATATATGGCGCTTTGATAGAATACTTTCCAAAACTATTGTATTTAATTGAATTAAAATTCAAAAATTATTTTGACTTCAGGGTGACACTAATTCTCTTAACTTATATGATGCTTTCATGTAAGAAAGATGATATCAGACTTATCCTTAAGTGGAGATTGACTCATAAAGGGTTTGATTAATAATTCATAATACCATCATTTTCTTTACTGTAACTGTTCTGTGATTCATTACATCATATTAATGGTATACAAGCATTCACTCCACATATCTAATCTGTTGCCAAATCTCATCATTTCTATATTCGTAATATCTCTCGAATATGTCCCCCTTCTCTCCACTCAGAGCCACCACTCTGGGTATAGGCTCTTATCACTTCATACAGTCTATTGCTTTATCCTGCTGGATGATTGCCCAGCCTGGGGTTTCTCCCTATTCCCATCCATCCATCATTCTATTGCCAAAGTGATATAAACTTAAAAGTGTAAGCCTGACTATGTTACCCTCTACTCAGTAAACTCAAGTGGCTTCCCATTTTTACGATCAGTTATAAAATCCCCTGCTTAGCTTTTAAAGATTTTCCTACCTTTCTGCTCTTCTTATCCTTTATCCCCTTCCATGTACTGTAAATTCCAGTGAGATTAAACCTTCTTGCTAGTTCTCACACAAGACTTCTGTCTCTGTGTCTTTCCATTGACTACCTACCCCTTAGACCTGGAACACTAGCCCTCTTCACCTTTGCCTTCTCACTTTCTTCAAGACTCATTTCAATTGCCACCTTCTACAAGAAGTTTGTTCTTTTTCTACCTTCATCCCCTCCCCAAGTGCACACTACAAGGGTTTCCTCTCTGGAAATCTTGTAAGTAGATAATGGTTTGAATGTTGTATTCCCCATTAAAATGTGAACTCCTTAAGGGAAAAGCTATGTTTTTTGTGTTTCTTTGTATCCCCATATTTAGCACAAGGGCTAGCATAGAATAGATACTTATTAAATGCTTGTTGATTGATTGATTGATCCATTATTGGATTTCTTGAAACTATGAACAATGAATAATTTTGTATATCCTCCTTTTGGGGAGGATTCTCTCCTGCCTCTTAATTCTTTTCTTCTCAGATCTCTCTGATAAAGTTTTTTGTTGCTGAATTGTTCATTTTGTCCTTTGAACTGATTTGATTCCTTTTATCAATTTAACCTTTTACCTTTTTCTTTCAATTGTGAAGTACCATTTATCTAGAATTCCTGATGAGGTTTGTCTTCTGGATTCCTTTCCATATGTTTCTCTCTTTTTTTGTCATTAATTGGGTAAACTGCCATTCAAGCTGTCTACTGAATGTCCCAGATAAATATTGATGAAATATTCTAATGCCTTTCCCCAGAACTTTCATAGCTTTCCCAAGTCACTTTTGCCATATAGCTTCTCCTTCCCTCCTATGGGTTTCACCAAGAAAATGGCTGCCATATTTACTGATTTGCACCAGTCCTTAAATGTTTTTACACTTTCTGCTGAGAGAACCCATTCATTTGTGGTGGTTATAGAAAATACCAGATTTTTTCATTGTTTTGTTTTGGTATAATTGATTTGCTAATTGGAATTATGTCAAACTCAACAAAGATCTCAAACTCAAACAAAAATCAAACTCAAAAAAGGTCTTTTCAGGATTCCAGTCTAAATATCTTCTTTTCAAAATTATTTGGGATAGCTAGTGATGCTGGTTTTTGTTATACAATCCATTAAGTACCAGTATTATCAACTTTTTACTCTTTTTTTAAAATAGCTTCTAGATTTCATCCCTTTTGACATCTAATCTTCCCTTCCCTTCCTTAAATCTAGAATTAGGGATAAGGTTATTGGGCTTTTTTAAAAACAATTACTGTGTATTAATCAGCAAAGGATACCATTAATAAAAAACAGTATGAAGTCTTTGCAAATAACTGGTGAGATACTTTTAATTTTGTAATGAAATAGCACTAGAATATAAGAAAAGTATTCATTTCTTCAGTCCATTTTATGTTCACTTGAAGGATTTGTTAACTTTAATCATCAATTCCATATTTATCAAATTTTCAATAAATGGGATAATGGTATTTCTAGTTTATTCCTTATGTATATTAGTTTTTTATAGTACCAAAGCATGGGGGAGTATCACTCATTCCACAGTTCTCTGTGACAAGTTGATCATTACTGATGGCTTTTGGTATGGCCAACTTACAACTGTATGTCACTGATTTTTTCTTGAATTCATAGAAGCAATTTTGACATACCAGCCAAAATGAGTAGCAGCAGAGCTCAATTTGCCAGTATATCATAGCTAAAGAAGCAGTTTCAGGACACATATAGTTTCCCCTCCTTTATATCAACTTGACTGCCATTCTCCTATTTGCCATTGCCTTCCCTTCATTACATGGATGACTGGTGGGGTTTGGGGGCGAGGAATGGGGAGGTCTGTTATTCTGTTATTTAGTTACAAATTATATGGTATTTTGAGGTTTGTAAAGCATTCTACATGTGTTATCTCATTTGATCCTCACAATAATCCTGGGAGATAGGTGCTACTATTATCACCATTTAATAGATAAGGACAAGGATCCGAGTCTGAGATTCATTAATTGACTTGCCCAGAGTCAACTAGGAAGTGCCTTAGGTAAGATTTAACATCAAGTCTACTTGACTTGAAGTCCACTCTCCCTACTATGTCACCTAACTACCTGATTATGCATTCATGTGTGAGTTGGTATAGCCCAGTGAGGTTTCCTTCCTAGTATTTGAATCCAGCATTCAAATTTGAACCCAAGGTAGTCCTAAGTGTGTATATTTGGGAATATGTAGCTCAAAGGTGGAAGGTCTGAGAGGAAAGGTCAAATTGAAGATTAGTCCATTAAGACACAAGATAGGATTTACAGAGTTGACTCATTCTGTCACCATGCTTGTACTTGCCAAGTGTTGATGATGTTCCATGGTATCTCACTGATACAGGAGGAAGTGAAAGCATTTTAAGGCCAAGAGACTCCCACAGCAGCCAGATCATCTCCAATAATCCTATTTCCTATCAATCAGACCATGGGATGGAACAATTCTGGTAAAGGCAAGTGAAAAGGATGCCTTGCACAGTACACTCCCATTATAATAACACAACTCATGTCACTAATCACTTGGTTGGTCAGTGTGATCCTTTTTGATGCTGAAGGACTAATAGTATATATTTGGGGAAATAGAAAGATTGAGTCAAAGTCCTGTTCTGTCTTCTCTGTTTTTGCATTGTAGGAGGAAGATACAATTATGAACTGTCTTTCTCAGATTAAAAGGGGGGACATTTAGCCAATCTGCCAGTTGGACACAATAAATGTTCTTGGATGCTCATTTCCCTCTATATTCTTTATCAATTAGGAATTCTCTGCAAAGATATAAATCATAACCCACCTATGACTGCCCATCTTATGTGACTTGCCTATATCATTCCAAATTTTCCCATAGGAGTTCCACTCAGCTTGCTAAGGACCTTTCTCTGACATTGTGAGATGATCGATGGAGCATTCTGATTATACACAGTGAGGTTAGGCAGCTAGGTGATATAATGAATACAGTATTAGACTTGTGTAATCAGAAAAACCCAAATTCAAATCCTGACTCGGAAACTTATTAGGACTGTGATCCTGAGCAAGTCATTTAACTTCTATCTGCCTCAGTTTCTTATCTGTAAAATAGAGATAAGGGTAATACCTACCTCACAGAGTTGTTGCAAAATCAAATTAATTTACATATATAAACCCTTTTGAAACCCTTAAAGCACTATATAATTCTAGCTATTATTTCTATCATACCTGTCATCTTTTATTCTTCCCATGACCAGTTAATATTCTCTTCCTATCATACTGTTCCTTGAGGACAATCTTTTCTCTTTTTCTTCTTTGGAGTTTCTCATTGGTCAGATGTTGTAGCCTACTCACACACACATTTTCATTGCCTTCTGTGTGATACTTGTGGCTTGCTGCCAATTAGAAACTAGGAAAACAAGTAAAAATATTACCATTGAAATGATAAACTTTCAGTACTTTAAAGCTTTGGAAAAGCAAAAGAGCTGCGCAATTTTCCCAATGCAATGCAACCTGTTCTCCTCTTTTCAACTCTATTCCAAGATATTCATGATATTGACCATCCAAATGAACACTGAAGTGTCGACAAAGGATATTCTTTATCCACTTGGTCTATTTTATGTGAATGGAAAGCACTATTGCCTCTAAGTGATCATTGATCTTTTTCAGAAGGCTCTGCAATGTTCCAGGCCTTGATACAAACACTACAATGCCATCCACAACAGGAACATTTGGATAACTTCACAATCTAGAGGAAGTCCTTTATTGCCCTGGACTCTATGCTGGATCCCCTCCATTTTGGTGATCAATAACTTTGGCAAGCAATATCTTCCTGTTTTATATCTTATTTGATATTCATGATTGGAGGTTTGTTGAGCAGGCTTATTTGTATTGTGATATCTTCTAAGGAATCCTGAATGACCTTGCTATAAAAGATCCTAAAAGGTAGCCTTTTGATCAATTAAATCACAAGAGTTTGTTTTTTTCCTTTTTATAATCAACAAACATTAAGTACAATATGATCTTATACTCACTAAGTCATTCAGCTAATTGTGAGATTATAAAGATAAGGTCCATTGCTGAATATTATGTATGAAAACCTGCTTGTTCCCTGCTAATACCTTCATTGAGGTTGCCCTTGATTTATTATGGAATACTCTGACAAAGATTTCAGATAAATGGGAGTGTAGGGCCTTAGGTCAGGAGTTACTGATGTTTTCTGAGTCATCTTCTTTTAATATATTATTAAGCTCCCCAATTTTTTTCTCCTTGCATTTAATATTTTCTTCTACTTTAAATACCCTATAAACTAGTCATTCAGTTTTTTTTCACAAATGGATCACCAACAGTAGGAATGTCATATATATATAAATATATATATATATATATATATATATTTAATCCAATCCAAATGATACCCCCATCTTTGTTATCTCATAGAAAATAACATTATTTCTGTTTCTTCTGTAAGTACTTCAGGAATTATGATGTCAGGGTACAAGAATGACAGTCCCCACTATCTATGGTGGACAAGTCTGAAATATTTCTTTTCATTGCAATAACAAAAAATATCAAGTCAAATAGGTGGTCCATAACAAATAAGCATTTTAATAGAGTAAAAATAATTAAACAGAGTTGAATGCAAGGACTTCTGGCCAAGATGGCAGAGAGAAGCTAGGTCTGTCCCAAGAGCCCTTGGCTTTCCCTCAGAACTAATATGAATCAAGCCTCTTAAGAGAATTTAGATTCACAAACCCTGGAGAAGAATAAAGGAGAAGAATATCTACCAACAAGGTCTGTCTCAGGGGAGTGTGGGTGAGCCAGGGGCAGAGAGTGGAGAGCCAGTGCAGGGCTGGCAAACTGAGGCCTGGGGAGTAACCTGAGAATATCTTCAGAAACTTTGTGTGAGCTGTGAGATAGCAGAGTTCCAGTGAGGCTGGAGGGAGAGATACAGAGCAGCCAGTGAGAAAGCTCCAGCACTGTGACTAGACATCAATCGGGTCAGCTCAGATGGTCTGGAAGACCAGGGCCATGACCCCCTGTGAGTCCCCTCCCCCCCATCCCTGTGGAAGAAAGTAACTTTTCTCAGAACAAACATTGTAACAGCGCTCCCCCCAGCCATACCCACCCAGGCTCAGATGTGGGCAGCAGCTCTCCCTCAGTGTTGAGTAAGGATTAAAGACCCAAAATACATTGTTCAAGGATAATCAGATCCTACTGTTCCTCCCCCCAGACTTAGGGACTGGGCCCCAAATCAAGGTCACAACCCCCCCCCCCAGAGCAAGTGTCCTCCACTGGCTAGTCCACTTGGAGTTACTAAACCCAGTGAACAAAGCCTCTAGGGATTTCAACACCAAAGGTCTATGAACCAGCCCCTCCCTCAGCACATGATCCTAGGAAAATGAAGAAAAGCCAGCAGAAAGTGTGTGTGTGTGTGTGTGTGTGTGTGTGTGTGTGTGTGTGTGTGTGTGTGTAGGGGGTTCATTGAAAGCTAACTTGAAAGGAAAGATCCTAACTCAGAGAGATCTAGAACTTCTGAGGAGAATCTGAATGGGTCTTCAGTCCAGAAAAACTTCTCAGAAGATATCAGGAAGAAGTTTAGAAATCAATTGGAAAAATTGGGGAAAGAAATTCAAGAGAAAATTAATACTTTGCAAGAGAAAAATAACACCTTGCAACAAGAAAACAAATTCTTCAAAAATACAATTGGACAAATGCAAAAAAGAAAATAATTCTCTCAAAACCACAATTGGGCAAATGGAAAACTCCTTCAAAAAATAGAATTGATCAATTAGAAAAGAAGTTGCAAAAGGTAAATGAAGAAAATTCTTCTCTAAAAAAAAGACTGGAATCAATGAAAACTAATAACTTCATGAGACAACAAGAATCTGCTAAACAAAACCAAAAAATCTGAAAAATAGAAGAAAATATAATTATCAGCAAAACAACCAACCTAGAGAATAGATCCAGAAAAGACAACTTAAAAATCACTGGGCTTCCTGAAAACAATGAGGATTAAAAAAAAAGCCTGGAGTGATACTTCAGGAAATAGTGAAGGAAAATTGACCTGACATCATGGAACCAAAGGGCAAAATAGTTATTGAAAGAATAAACAAATCCCCTGCTGAAAAGGATCCCAAAATGAAAACATTAAGGAATATTGTGGCCAAATTCCAGAACTATCAGATAAAAGAGAAAACCCTGCAAGCAGCCAGAAAGAAATAATTTAAATACCAAAGAGTCATAGTCAGGATTACACAGTACCTAGTTGCATCAACATTAAGAGATCAAAGGGCCTATGATATTCCAAAGAGCAAGGGAGCTTGAAATGCAGCCAAGAATTCACAAAATGGCAAAACTAAGACTTCTCTTCCAGGGGAAAAGATGGACATTTAACAAAATAGGAGACTTCCAAATTTTCCTAATGAAAAGACCAGAGCTAAAGAGAAAATTTGGGCTTCAAACAGGAGACTCAAGAGAGACACAAAAAGGGAAAAAGAAAAAAAAAACTGTTATCTAATAAGATGAAACTGCTATATCCCCACCTGGGAGAAAGATTCTTATAACTCTTGAGAATTGTAACTCTATTAGAATATATTTAACCAGAAATAATGTATACTCATGACTTGTCTGTAACTCTGCTAGAATGATTTGAAAACAATATTTCCTTAAAAAGGTGGGGGGGGGGGACAGTAAAGAGTCAAGAGGATGGAGGAGACTGAATGGAATAAATTACATTACATGAAGAGGTACAAAGGACCAGGGGAAGAGGAAAGGTGGTGAGAACCACCTGAATCTTACTTTCATCAGATTTGGCTCAAAGAAGGATGAACATATAGACTCAGAAGAACAAACAGAAGGAAAGGAAGGAAGAAGAAGGGGCAAAGGGAAAGAGGAAGGAAAGGGTAGGGGGTCAGATATAAGGGGGGCAAACACACTGAGGGAGTTGGTATTCAGAAGCAAAATTCTGGGGAATTTAGAAAAGGTCAAAAAAGGGAGAAAATACCAATAGAGGGAAGATAGCAGGGAGGGCAATAAAGAGTTAGTAATTATAACTTCGAATTTGAATAAAATGTAAGTAAATAGCAAAGTAGATTGAAAACCAGAATCCTACAAAATTTTGCTTACAAGAAACTCATTTGAAGCAGAGAGATGCATATAGATTTAAGATAAAGGTTGGAACAGAACATATTATGCTTCAGACAAAGCAGCTGCAAAAATAGATCTCATTAAAAGAAATAAGGAAACTATATCCTCCTAAAAGGTACCATAGACAATGAAGTAATCTCAATACTAAATATATATGCACCAAGTAGTATAGCATCTGAATTCTTAGAGGAGAAGCTGAATGAATTACAGGAAGACATAGACATCAAAACTCTACTGGTGGGAGACCTCAACCTCCCTCTCTCAGAATTAGATAAATCTAACCATAAAATAAACAATAAGGAGGTTAAGGAGGTAAATAAAATGTTAGAAAACCTAGACATGATAGACCTTTGGAGAAAATAGAATGGGAATAGAAAGGAATATACTTTTTTTCCTCTGCAGTTCATGGCACTTACACAAAAACTGACCATGTACTAGGGCATAAAAACCTCATAATCAAATGCAGAAAAGCAGAAATAGTGAATACTCCCTTCTCAGATCATAAGGCAATAAAAATCACATGCAATAACGAGCCATGGAGAGATAGACCTAAAACTAATTGGAAAGTAAACAACCTCATTTTAAAGAATGAGTGGATCAAACAATAATTTATAGATAGAATTAATGATTTCATCCTAGACAATGACAATAATCAGACAACATATCAAAATTAATGGGATACACTCAAGGAAGATATTAGGGAATATATTATCTCCTTAATTTTTACAAGGCAGTGGGGACTTGTCCAAGGTCACGCAGCTAGGTAATTATTATGTGTCTAAGACAGGATTTGAATTCAGGTTCTCCTGACTGCAGGACTGGTGCTCTATCCACAGCACCAACTAGCTACCCCCTATATTATCTCTTTAAATGCTTACATGAATAAAATAGAAAAAAGAGGAAATCAATGAATTAAGCAAGCAACTAAAAAAATTAGAGAAAGAACAAATCCAAAACTCCAAAATAAATACCAAATTAGAAATTCTAAAAATTAAAGGAGAAATTAATAAAATTGAAATCAAGAAAACTATTGAACTAATAAATAAAACCAAGAGTTGGTTTTATGGAAAAAAACAATAAAATTATAAACCTTTGGTTAATTTGATTAAAAAAAGAAAGAAGAAAATCATATTACTAGTATCATAAATGAAAAAATTGAACTCACCATCAATGAAGAAGAAATTAAAGTAATAATTTGGAACTAGTTTACCCAACTATATGCCAACAAATTTGATAATCTAAGTGAAATGGATGAATATTTACAAAAATATAAGTTGCCCAGAGTTAAATGAAGAAGAAATTAAATACCAAAATAACCATATCTCAGAAAAAGAAATTCAACAAGTCATTATTGAACTCCCTAAGAAAAAACCTCCAGGGACAGATGGATTCACAGTTGAATTCTTTTTTTTTTTTAGGTTTTTGCAAGGCAAATGGGGTTAAGTGGCTTGCCCAAGGCCACACAGCTAGGTAATTATTAAGTGTCTGAGACCGGATTTGAACCCAGGTACTCCTGACTCCAAGGCCGGTGCTTTATCCACTGTGCCACCTAGCCGTCCCCCACAGTTGAATTCTATCAAACATTTAAGGAACAATTGATTCCAATTCTATATAAACTCTTTGGAAAAACAGATCAAGATGGAACTCTGTCTCACTCTTTCTATGACACCAATATGGTGCTGACACCTAAACCAGGAAGTCAAAACAGAGAAAGAAAATTATAGACCAATTTCCGTAATGGATATGGTTACAAAAATCTTAAATAAAATCTTAGCAAAATGATTACCACAAGTTATCATTAGGATAATACACTATGACCAAGCAGGATTTATCCCAGGAATGTAGGGTTAGTTCAATATTAGGAAAAAACTATCAGTATAATTGACTATGTCAATAACAGACCTAACAGAAATCAAATTATTATTTTAACAGATGCTGAAAAAGTCTTTCACAAAATATAACATCCATTCCTACTAATATCACTAGAAGCAGAGTAATTAATGGATTGTTCCTTAGAATGATAAGCAGTATCTATCTGAAAACATCAACAAGCATTATATGCAATGGGGATAAGCATTCCCAATAAGATCAGGGGTGGAACAATGATGTCCATTATCACCACTGTTATTCAATATTGCATTCATCTGGAGGTATTTGCATGAACTGATGCTGAGTGAAATGAGCAGAACCAGAAAAACACTGTACATGCTAACAGTAACATGGGGGTGATGATCAACCTTGATGTACTTGCTCATTCCATCAGTGTAACAATCAGGGACAATTTTGGGCTTTCTACAATGGAGAATACCATCTGTATCCAGATAAAGAACTGTGGAGTTTGAACAAAGTTCAAGGACTATTCCCTTTAATTTAGGGGGAAAAAAAACTGATAGCTTGTTGTCTGATCTTGCTATCTCTTATACTTTATGTTTCTTCCTTAGAGATATGATTTCTCTCTTATCACATTCAATTTGGATCAATGTATACCATGGAAACAAGGTAAAGACTGACAAATTGGGGTGGCTAGGTAGTGCAGTGGGGGACGGCTAGGTGGCACAGTGGATAAAGCACCGGTCCTGGAGTCAGGAGTACCTGGGTTCAAATCCGGTCTCAGACATTTAATAATTACCTAGCTGTGTGGCCTTGGGCAAGCCACTTAACCCCATTTGCCTTGCAAAAACCTAAAAAAAAAAAGACTAACAAATTGCCTTCTGTGCAGGATGGGGGGGAGGGAAGTAAGATTGGGGGGGTATTGAAAAACTCAAAATAAATAAAATCTTTAATTAAAAAAATAGAAATGTTAGCTTTGGAAACAAGAAAAGAAAAAGAAATTGAAGGAATTAGAATTGGGAAGGAAGTAACAAGACCTCACTCTTTGCAGATGACATGATGGTATACCTAGAGAACTGCACAAAAAAATCATCTAAAAAACTATTAGAAACAATTAACAACTTTTACAAAGCCACAGGTTATAAAATAAACTCTCACAAATCCTCAGCTTTTCTATATATTACTAGCAAGATAAAGTAGCAAGAGCTAGAAGAGGAATACCATTTAAAATAACTTCAGTCAATATAAAATACATGAGAGTCTACCTGCCAAGGCAGATTCAGATGCTCTATGAAAACAACTATGAAACACTTTTCACACAAGTAAAATCAAATTTAAGTAACTGGGCAAATATCAACTGCTCATGGATAGGTCAAGCTAACATAATAAAAATGACAATTCTACCTAAATTAAATTATTTATTTAGTGCTTTACCAATCAAACTTCAAAAAAATACTTTAATGGGCTAGAAAAAAAATGTAACTAAATTCATATGGAGAAACAAAAAAGGATATCAAGGTATTTAATGAAAATAAAGTGCAAAAGAAGGTGACTTAGTCTTACCAGATCTAAAATTATATCATAAAGCATCATTCATCAAAGCTGTCTAGTACTGTCTAAGAAATGGAGTGGTGGATCAGTGGAATAGACTAGGTACAAAAAAGACAACAGGAAATCATTACAGTAATCTGCTGTTTGAAAAGAGCCTAGCTTCTCTGGGATGAGAACTTTCTCTTCAATAAACTGTTGGGAAAATTAGAAATTAGTATGACAGAAACTTGCACTAGAACAACATCTCACACCCTTTACCAAGTTAAGATCAAAATGGGTGCATGATTTAGACATAAAAGACAATATTATAAGCAAACCAGGAGAATAAGGACTAGTTTACCTGTCAGATCTATGGAAAGTGAAGCAGTTTATGACCAAAGAAAAGATGGAGAACATCATTAAAAACAAACTGGAATAATTTTTATTACATTAAATTAATAAGCTTTTGCACAAACAAATCCACTGTAACTAAGATCAAAAGAAATGTAGTAAATTGGGAAACAATTTTTACAATGAGTGTTTCTGACAAAGGACTCATTTCTAAAATATAGAGAACTGAGTCAAATTTATAAAAAAACAAGCCATTCCCCAATTGACAAATGGTCAAAGGATATGCAAAGGCAATTTACAGATGAGGAAATCCAAGGTATCCATAGCCATATGAAAAATTGCTCTAAATAAATACTAATTAGAGAAATACAAATTAAAGCATCTCTGAGGTACCATCACCATCGCCCACCTCTCAGATTGGTCCAGAAAGGACAATGATCAATACTGAAAGGCATGTAGGGAATCTGGGACACTAATGCCTTGTTGGTGGATCTGTGAATTGATCCAACCTCGCTGGAGAACAATTTGGAATTCTGCCCAAAGGGAAATAAAAATTTGCATACTTTTTGATCCAGCAGTATCTCTACTGGGTCTATACCCTGAAGAGATCATGAAAAGAGTAAAAATATCATTTGTACAAAAATATTCATAGCAGCTCTATTTGTGGTGGTAAAGTATTGGAAATCAAAGGGATGTTCATCAATTGGGAAATGACTGAACAAATTGTGGTTTATGTATGTTGTGGAACATTATTGTTCTATTAGAAACCAGGAGAGATGGGATTTCAGAGAAGACTGGAAAAACTTGCATGAATTGATGCTGAGTGAGATGAGCAGAACCAGAACATTATACACACCAACAACAACATGGGGGTGATGGTTAACCTTAATGGGCTTACTCATTTCATCAGTGCAATAATCAGAGACAATTTTAGGGTATTTGTGATGGAAAATACCATCTGTATCCAGAGAAAGAACTGTGGAGTTTAAACAAAGCTCAAAGACTATTACCTTCAATTTTTAAGAAAAAAGTTCTTATATACTACATAATTTTGCTATCTCTAATATTTTATTTTTTCCTCAAGGATATGTTTCTCTCTCTCAACACATTCAGTTTTGACCACTGCAAAAGAAAGGAGGAGGGGAAAAGTGCAAAATTCAAAACCTTACCAAAAAATGATAGATAGAAACTATTATTGTATCTAATTGGAAAACAAATAAAAAATTATTTAATTTTAAAAAAAAATTGAGTTGGGGTGGCTAGGTGGCGTAGCAGATAAAGCACTGGCTTTGGAGTCAGGAGTACCTGGGTTCAAATCTGGTCTCAGACACTTACTAATTACCTAGTTGTGTGGCCTTGGGCAAACCACTTAACCCCATTTGCCTTGCAAAAACCTAAAAAAAAAAGAATTCAGTCCAGTTCAGCTGGAATGAGAGGTTCATGTTGGGAAGTAAAAGGAAATAAGTCCAGTTTTTTATAAGTATGTGCAATGTTTCACAGACACAATTTCCCAGGTGGAAAATTAAGTCAATAGTGTATAACCTGAGCCCTTATCAGTATGGGACTTTTTTCTCATTAGTAGGTCCCACAGCAACAGGAGAAGCTGATGAGAATAAGAAAGATGAAAGACCTTGATTTCTTCTAGCTTCCTGCTTCAAGAGAGAAGATATATTTTTTGGGTCACCGAAGTGAAAGATTCTAGGAAGAAGCTAGTATGAAAAAGGGATAGCCGTCTCTATCATGTCCCTATCCTGAGTTACACCAGTTACATCAGAGACTTCAGGGAATTTTTCCTTTGGGAGAGATCTAGTAGTCTCTCTTCGATGAGCTGAATTTATTTCACTCCTAGTAGCAGTGCTCCTTCATTCTGTATTGTTTGGTAGATGTTCTCTTGTGTATACTTCTTCTACTTTCTATTATGCTATTAACTTGGATAATTGGATTACTTTGCTATTTGTTTGCTCTGTGTGTTCAGTGAAGAACTGACATTTGTTGGGAAAGGATTTAAAACTTTCCTTCCAATTAAGGAAAAATGATCAGTTTAGCATGAATCTAGAACTCACATTCCTTAAAAATATTTAGCCCAAGGGGGCAACTAAGTAGCACAGCAGATAGAGCACCAGCATTGGTGTCAGGAGGACCTGCATTCAAATCCAACCTCAGATACTTAATAATTACCTGGCTGTGTGACCTTGGACAAATCACCTAATCCCCATTGCCTTGCAAAAAACAAACAAAAAATATTTAGCCCAGTACCCCTTTTCTCTGAATGGACAGAGTGGTCTGCCTCTGGTCCCAAACTCTTGTTTCCCTTTTTGCAGAAATCAAAGCATCCCTTGGAAATGAGTGGGAATGCTAGAAATGTCTGTTCTTATCTCCTTTCAAGTCACTTTATAGATGTGAAAGAAAAAGAGAACCTAAACCTCAGGGTTATGACTAGAACTCAGAGTGGTCTGGCTCTAAGAGAGTAGCCCCAAAAGTACTTGCTAGAAAAATTTGGGATATTATAATTATAATATTATTATAGAGGTATTTCTTTTTTAAAAAAATCATATTCCAAAATAAAATGTAATGTAGGGGTTCTATATTACTTGCTTAGAGATTAAAGATGCCATCATTCTCCTCTGCAGAAACATAGTAGCAAATATAATCTGGATCTAAATAGATTATGTAACTTGGATCAATCTAAATGCAAAAACATATCTTTAACCTAGGACTACTTTGCAATGTTGTGACCCTAACATCATTATCTTTCTGTGAAGATGAAATTATTATTATTATCATTATTCATGTTGCCTGCATAAAGAGGATAATAATATGTTTCTTGTTAAAATCACAAGGGTATCATTAGTATTAAGAAATTAGCAGTTACATATAGTACACAATATTCTTCTTAAAATAGCTAAGGCATATTAATCTATGCCTTGGAATTAAGTTCCTTGAATTAAGAAAAATATACACGTGTGTGTGTCTCTAACTAGGGAAAATATCCTTAGCTATATTTCCCTCCAAAGAAAAGATGTCAGTTCTCAGCACTTGGGATATGGTAAGCTTTTGTTTGTTTCCAATATAGTCTTTGCCACCAAGGGACAAAATTTTTTTTGAAATACAGTATAGTCAGCTAGCTAAGTCATGCCTGCATGTACCCTCTGAGCCATTTTTGCATTCTTACCATGGGTAAGATCTCTGTTCTAAGCATTATCTAACTCAGAATTAGAGAGTTCTTGTATGTTTGATTTGATTCCCTTACCTATAAGGGATCCTGAATCACCAGACTATTTATTATACAAGCAACATGTCTGACAAAAAAAGGCCCACAAGAGTTTTGTGAATGTGAAGAATCTTAATTTCCCTTCAATCCAAATATCTTTGGTTCTATTGCACATAAAAGGAGGGAAAAAGGCAAGGAACAAAAACCTATCACTTTTCACCTAAACCTTTTATTCCAAATCACTGCCTAAATTATATACAATCTATCCCTTTTCTGAATAACCCTACACATCAATTTTTTTCTTTAATGAAATAATATTTGGGGGCAGCTGGATAGTGCAGTGGATAGAGGACCAGTCCTGGAGTCAGGAGGACCTGAGTTCAAATGTGACCTCAGACACTTAATTCTAATCTAATGGTATGACCTTGGGCAGGTCACTTAACCCCATTGCCTTACAAAAATAAAAAAAAATAAACCTGCAACTTTAGGAGCAATTACGTGACTTGGTGGAAAGAGCATAGGCTCTTGAGTCAAGAGGACCTGTGTTCACATCCAACCTTAGACACTTAATAATTTCCTAGCTGTGTGACCTTGGGCAAGTCACTTAACCCCCATTATCTTGCAAACATCATCATCATAATAATAATATTTGGATCTTCTCATTAATTTATGTGCTTTTGAGATTCTCATAAACAAAAAAAATGCAGAACACCCTTTTAGGACAGATATAGATACTTCATTGTGCCAACTCTGTAACAAGGAACCCACCAGAACTACTTTTATATAAATCTCCTGTTCTATACCAATTGCTCTATATGCCCATAAACCTAGATCCTAGATTTTGTTACTTCTAGTCAGTGTCAGAGGATCTGTTCAGTTCCTATTCAAGATAACAGGAGTTGAAGATAAAAAGAGAATATTCCAGGCATGGAGAATAGCTAGTTAAAGTGCACTGTCAAGATATAGAATGTCTTGTTCTAAGAAGAGCAATGAGACCTGAATCACCTAGTTCAAGGAACTGGGAATGTAAGATATAAGAAGACTAGAATGACTGGCAAGGGGGACCAAGTTATGATAAGCTTTGAACTCCAAACAGAAGATTTTGTATTTGATCCTGGAGATGATAGGGAACCAATGAGGTTTGTTGAGTAAGGGAGATAGCACAGTCAGATTTGGTTTCAGAAGATTATTTTGACAGCTGAGACTGGTGAGACTGGAGTGTGTCATCTTCCTATGACCAGTTACAAATGTCCTTCCTCATCACAAAACATATGGTTTTTCACCTGGGGACTGGAATAACCTACTTTTTCAGATAGTTCAGACCTACCATACTAAGGAAAAAACTATGTGACCTCAACTTTCTAGAAATCCTTTGGAAAAAAACACAAATTGCACAATTTAATCCAAGCTATTCATTTTATAACTGTTTCTATGTCTCTGTGTCAAATGTCCTATAAACAATATTCATCATCACTTTGTATGCTGAAAAAAAGATTAAAAGAGATAGAAAGAAGTAAAATGAAAGAAATATTTAAAGGGAAGGGCATTAAAATTAAGAGAGTTAAGAAAGTCTTCCTGTAAAAGATGGGATTTTAGTTAGGATTTAAAGAAAGCCAGGAAGGTCAGTGTCAGAAGCATGAATTGCCCTCTACATGTATATCCTGACCATACATATTTCTTATGTATATACACCCCCTGGATATAATTGAATCCACTCTTTCTACTGATGGCATTTATATTTGTAGAAAAATATGCCAGGTTTGTAGAAAATGTGTTCTTAGTCTTCTCTCCTTACTATGCTACTTTTAAAAAAATATATATTTACTAATATTATTTGTTTTTACACCAACTTCATCTTTAAATAAGCTTCCTCACTCTCTTCCTCAAAGAACCATCTTTTATGGCAAAGAATTTAAAAAAGAGGAAATCATATTAAAATTAATCAATGTATCAACCAAGAATGTGTAATGTTCCACATTCATATCCATCACCTATGCAAAAAAATTTAAGAATATAAATTTTTCCTATATTCTCTGGGGTCAACTTGATCACAATAATTATATAGTTCATTTGTTGTTCTATTTACATTGTTATAATCATTGCATATATCTTTTTTCTGGTTTTGATTACTTCACTTCATATTAGTTCATATAAACCTCCCTATTTTTCTCTTGTCTTCTAATTCTTCATATTATTTCATACTGAATAATAATATTCCCTTATATTCATGTAAGGTTTTATTTGGCCATTCCTATCTATGGCCTATTCCTATTTCTATCTTACATTCCTGAGAGTAAATGTCTAGCAACAGGATCAAGAGGTATAGTCATTTTAGTCAGCTTCTTAATATACATCTAAATTTTTTTCCACAATGACTGAACCAATTCAAAGCTTTATCAATGGTATATCAGAGAGCCTGCCTTTCTACAATTTCTCCAATATTGATTATTTTCACATATAAAAACCAGTGAAGGTTGCATTGGAATCTGCTTGAACTGACTTCAGAGAGCTAATTGTTTAATTTTCAATGGGGCATTCTTTCCTTGGAAATTGATAAATGCTACAAATTGCTAGATTTGTTGTTTCATTAATATTCTAAATTTTATCTAGAAAGTGATGGAGAAAAATGTTAATAATGCAGATTAAACTTAAAATAAAGTATTGCTCAAATAATACAACAATTATAAAATCCTTAGTATAGTGTACATAGTAAGCACTATATAAATATTAGTTGTTGCTATTGCTGTGGTTTTAAGTGTGCAGTGCATATCCTTTTTTTCCTGAAGAGTTAGTTGTTAAATATTTACCAGCACATTCTTGAATGTAACTTGTAGAGATATTGGGCTCCTTATCCCTATTGCTATTCTCACACGGATTTCTTGGGTCTTTTAGACAAAGGTTACATTACCCTTTTAAAAGTCCAAAGGTTCTGGGGGGTGGGGGAATATGATGAATCTTTTCTAAAATTATCAGCTTGAGCCCCCTTTCTTGTGTGTTCTTTTCCAATATTTATTATTACAGTTCATAGCTCCTTTAATGGCCTGTAGAGACTAACATTCTAGAATCATTTAACCAATTGACATCATTTAGGTTTTACAAATGGATCTTGCTGCAAAGATATAACAGAAAGAAAAGTTACAAAATGTTTCCTTCCTGAACTAAGGAAGGTTCATCTCAGTCACTGGGAAAGTGAGTTCATACTTAAAACATTTGTTACAATACATCTGTCTCCACCATGTTTACTTCCAAGTGTGGCATGATTGAGAGATAAATTGCTGCCACATCCTATCCCTGGTCTGGTTAAACAAGTTGCTCTTCAAAGTTTCAACTACTGCCTCACCCATTGCCCAGCCTCCAACAAATTCTGACATGGACTCATCTTACAGACTTTTAGAACTTAGATTAGTTCAAAGCTCAAAAGATTATACTTCTCATATCACTCAAACTCCACTTAAAATCAGAAAAGAATAAAGAGTAGAAGCCTTTATTCAAAGGTTACATGGGACAATGGGTGGGGGAGACTTAAAGCCTCTTTCCATCCAGAAGCTTACAACAAGTCTTTCTCACTGGAATGCAGCCAAACAAGAGAAACACTTTGATGGGGTAGTGTCATTTTAATTCTTTCCGTTCCAGTTCAGTAGCCAATCAAAAGGCTTTTCTTCATGTGGTAAGCAGACCAAAAACAATATCTAAACATTCTCAAGTACATGTGAATATTATGTTAGCAAAGCATAATAATGCACATGCTAATGAAGGCCAGACTGTCACAGGTTATATTGCTGTAAGAGAGAAAGCTAGGCCCTATCAATCCATCTCCCTTTTCCCCCCTACTAGGGTGTAGTATAGGTGAATTGTTAATGTTTTTATGAGATGTTAAGTGGGATCTGGTTTGCATAGTGGGGATTCTATTCCCAGGTAGTAGGATATAGTCTGTGGGACTCCACTGGTGTTAATAATCATGCCAGCAGACAGTTTATTGCAAACTAACAATAGTAATATAGCTTTAGTAAAAATTACATTCTCCATTAGTCTGGGGGTGGGGGCATACTCTCCCATAAATACATTTAGCTTCCATACAAATAATGGACAAAGATTTAGAGTACAATGAAAATAAAACACTCGTAGAAAATCCAAGCTATGAACAACTCATGTCTCTGGAACTGCAGGACCTCAATATCCCTTCTCTCCTCATGGAGTCCTCATGAAGGTCCCCCCTGAGTACAGCATTTCAATTAGGTTGAATTTTTCTCAGGCCATCTCTGATGCTCTACCTTCAATTGGTAGGGCTAGCTCTCTTTTGAATCCTTAGCTAGATTTCTTCTTTCCTGCTGGAAGTCCTGTTCCTTGAAGCTGCTTGAACATTGTCTCTTTTGATCTGTGTCTTTCTAGAGAATAACATCTCCTAGTGGATGAGCATTTATACTTCAAAATGGCATAGGTAATGGGAGGAAAGGATAGTTAATCTCCCTTCATCCTCTGATATAAGTACAAGGGTCTCTTCCACAAAGCTACTTCTAGCCTGGATGGCCTCTTAGAGTTGTATGAGCTTCCACTTTTATAGGTCTTCAGGAACACAGTCAATTTCTAACCCTTCAGACACAATCTGAAATGTATTCACACCTTGTTAAGACATTAACACCTCATCATCTGTGATTACATCCTAGTAAGAAAAAGCAGTTGGTTAAAACTAACTACTTTTCTCACTCCATGCTTTATCTTTGTGGATTTGCTGAATGTGAGGTTAAATCTCAGACTTTCATTTGCATTCTTCTTACTACTAATAATTTATAGCTATCTTTTGAATGGTGATTTATAGTTTGTAATTCTTTGTAACAAAGAGCCATGTAACAAAATACTAGATAGACAGCATGTAGTAAGGATATATAGATGAATATGGTGATGCTCCATCCTCTTCTCCCCAAAATCTGAATTTTTACCTTTAGAGGTAGTAAGTGTGTTAGTAAGCCTAGGCTCTTAGTCTCTCATTGTTCTATTTTTTTTGAGATAGATATTGGATCAAAATTGTATCTATTACATCTCAGATATTTGAAGGGGTATTATTTGGGGGGGGCTTAGGATAAAAGCTACTTCCAATGGTCATTCCTAGGGGGAATACTTTTGCCCCAGACCTGGAAGGTGATATTTATTTTGAACAAGCTTAGTTTCCTTTCCCACCAAACACTTATTCCATCAAAATTAATAATGGATAACAAGTAGACATGTTTATCAAAGCATGCAATTAAAAAAAGTAATAAGGAAAGGTAAACAGATTAATTTAGGTCAAGGGATTACAAACTACAAATCACATTCTGTCTTTACTCTGTTTTTGTAGAGCCAAATAAGAATGGTTTTTACTTTTTAAAATAGTTTATTTTACTTATAAATTTAAGAACCATTCAACTTAAGGGTAGTGCAAAAATAGTCAGCTTGTCAGACTTGGCTATTGAGCCATAAATTGCCATAGTTTGTTAACTCTTGGATTATCCATAGAATAATACATAAAAGTTAGGGGGAATCTGTGTTCTGGAAGCAACCCTATCAGGAAAAGAATTATCTTTTCCCATGAGTTCATTTTTAGTAGTCTCTGAAAGTACAGACTATGAAAATCAAATATGCTGAGGTTTTTTTCCCCCATATGTCTTTGATGTTGTGTATCAACTAATTACCTTTCAAAGTCCATGCCTTGTTTCTTTTTTCCTCCCAAGTCCTTCAATCAAAAATAAAGTTACATTGATTTTGTTCATGGAAAAGCTTTACAATTTCATGAAATCAAAACTATCTGTTTTATTATTTCATAATCCCTTCTATTCCCACTATGGTAGTTCATCAAATGCCTATTCTTTGAACTAATTTTTTATAATACCTGATTAATAAAATCATATTCATTTTAGAGATCAGGGAAGTTGTGTAACAACCCTAGTTCTGCTATCATTTAAGTGTGATTTTAAACAATGCATTTTTAACCTACCTGGGTTTGCTTCATCATATCTAAAATAAAATGGTTGCATTAGATGATCTCAATAACTCAATGAAACTGATTTCTTTTGTAATCTTATGTATTTTATTTTATACATTTAGAAACATCATCTACTAAGAAGGGATTCAGACACTTTACCATATTGCCACACGAAAGTCAGTATCACCACACATACCCACATGCACATACAGAATTATTTGTTGAATTATTTGCAAGTTTTAAGATATAATGAATGTGTAAAATAGCAAAATATGTAAAACAACACACACACATATGTGTATATATATATATATATACATATATATGGATTTTCTTGGGAAAGCTACTAAAATGGCTTGCCATTTCCTTCTACAGTTCATTTGACAGATATGGAAACTGAGGCAAACATATGGAATTTGAATTCAGATCTTCCTGACTCCAAGCCAGGACTTGCTCCTAGCTACCCCCAATAACAGCACATCATATAAGATAATAAAGTTTTAAAACAATAAGGATTGGACAGCCAAGTATCTAATTTTAATTATGTGGGAGAATATTTTTTCCTTCCTATAGAGACTTTAGAATGTCTAGAGAAGGAAGTGGTTAAATTTTTAATCCACAAGCTTTATTAAGCGCCTATTATGAGTCATCTACTGTGCTAGGCCGCCCGTTCTGTCTTAGAAGCGCCTTTGTTCAAAGACGCCGCACTTGAACCATGACCCAGAGAACTCCTGGGGACGGGGCTGGGGCCGGGGACAAGGGCGAGCTAGGCCGGGCCTGCCCCGGGGCTGGGGGGAGGGGAGAGCCAGGCCGGGAGGAAGCCCAGGCTGAAGCGCCTCAGCACGTGCACCCGGGCTGAAGGAGTGACAGGACCCACGAGCGCAGCGGCGCACGAGCCAGGGCCCCGCCCCGCCCGCAGTCACGTGAGCGCCACGCCCACTCCCCTGACCCCGCCCACTCCACACCTCCCGACTGGGAAGGGAGAGGGAGCCCAGGGAGGCCTGAGAAGGAAAAGAAACAGCTATCGCGAGATCCTCGTTAGTACGCGAGAATTGAAGTCTCCCTTGCCAAGACTAAGGGGGGGAGTTGGGTGGAGGAGGGTCGCGCGCGCGCGTGTGCGTGTATCTAGTAGGTGCACGTCCATGTGTGAGCGTGTGCCTATGTGCGTGCGTCCGGCGCGGTGAGCCGGCCCCCGGGAGTCGGAGGGGGCGGGGCCGCGGGAGCCGGCGCACGCATGCGCGCATGCGCGCACGCGGCCGGGCCGGGCCGGGCTGGGCTGCTCGGGGAGGGGGCGGCCGTGGCGGCGACGTTATTTCTGAGGTCGGCGGCGGCGGCGGCGGTGCGGTGCGCGGCTGCGGGGGCGCCGCCGGAGGAGTCGGTAGGGACGGCTGCGGGGCAGCCCCGGAAGTCCTTAGCTCCGCCCTTCCCGGCGGCGCGGTCGCGGCGCGGGGGACCCTCGGCGCCCGCGGGGCACCCCGCGGCCCCCGGCCCGCCTCGCCCCAGGTGGGGGCCCCGGGGCGGCCGGGCCCCGCCCTCCCGGTGTCCCCCGTGCTGCGGCCGGAGCCGGGGGCCGGCGGCCGGCGGCCGGGCCCGCCCCGCGCTGCCCCCGAGGCGGCCAGCCTGGGCGCGGGGAGCCGGGCAGCGGCGCCGCAGGTGCCCCTCGGGCCGCCTGGCCGGGCGGCGGGCCGGGGGCAGCAGGAGCAGGCGGCCGCCGGCCCTCCGAGTCCCGAGCGCTCCAGCTGTGCCCGGGCGGCCTCCGGCCTTTTTGTTGTCCCCGGCGTGCCTTGGCCTCGGGCCCCCGGAGGCTGCCTCTGCGGGCGAGTCCGGAACGACCCGTCCAGTGTGCCCGAGCCTGGCTCCCAGGCGTGACCTTGGCCCTGCATCTCCAGCTGGAAGTGCGTGCCCAGCCTTCCAGCTCTCCCAGTTCCAGGGCACGGGGGGCTGGTGCAGAGTCGGAGAATGGGGCTGGAGGGGAGCACACTTTGCAGAGTTACACTTGGGTGACCAGACCTGGCCAATCACAGATTCCTGTGGGCACCTCTTTGGCTTCGGGTTGTCATTCTTCCGGCTATCCCCAGTATTCTGTTACATTAAAGGATGAGTCTGAATCATAAAATGTTACGGTTGAATGGAAGGGAACTTAGTGATCATTAGCTCCGTATACAAAAGAAGTGAGGGGAAATAATGTGTCCAGAATTACACTGGATTTTCTGAGAACGATAGCCCTTTCCTCTAGTAATTGAACATGAGTTTTGGAACATACTGAAAGCTATTAATTTTCATTTTGACATGTTTTACAGGTAAAATGGTTATGAAAGCTTCTGTAGAAGATGATGATTCAGGATGGGAGCTCAGTATACCTGAAAAGATGGAAAAGAACAGTACAAGCACAAATTGGGTAGACATAACTCAAGATTTTGAAGAAGCTTGTCGAGGTGAGTGGTAACTTGTGAGTCAGAAGTGCTACTGATTAAAGAAAAGAGTTGAATTTTAATTCGAAATTGTCAGGTTGTATTAAAAATCGCATTCATAATATGCTTCTACTTGCATCAAATTTAAATACATATGAAAACCAAAATATACCTTGTAAATATGAAGTATTATGGATAGGTGCAGGTTAAAAAAATTGTAAGCAAAAATAAATGTTTAGAGAGTACTTGCAGTCAAAGATTTCTGCTTGTGCTACAACAAGTAAAATTATTTAGTGGTCTTTTGTAGATGAGAAGAGGGAATGCTTTAAAAGTTTTCTTTCCAAGAATACAATGAGATTACCTGCAATTGCAATTTGGTTTCAGTTTCTTTTTACTTCATCATTCCTTTGTTTGACTGATTTCTAGTCTGTAGGCAGTGAGAAGATTAAAGCCTAAAATATTAAGCCACCCATAGATTTCTTTTCAGTTGCTTTTTTATTCACCAAGAATGGTTATTCAGAAAAGAATTCCATTATTGACCTACTGTCCCCTTAGAACTTCAGTGAGTCACAGGGATACTTGACTGATTTAGAGTTAAGAAATGGTAAGTATTCTGATGAAAATAGCTGGTTGTATTTATACAAAGCAGAGTTATACTATACCTGTCTATGAGGTTCTCTCATATTCAGAGAATCTATTGCAATACAGTAGCAATAGCAGAAGACTTTCGTACTTACCTTTGCAAACCTGGATTTTTCATATACTATTTATGGTAATATTAATTGAACAAAAGCTATGTACACTTTGTCACAATTATCTGACAATTGTTAGATGTTTAGCTCTTTTAAAAGTTAAGTATTGGGGGCGGCTAGGTGGCCTAGTGGATAAAGCACCGGCCCTGGAGTCAGGAGTACCTGGGTTCAAATCCAGTCTCAGACATTTAATAATTACCTAGCTGTGTGGCCTTGGGCAAGCCACTTAACTCTGTTTGCCTTGCAAAAACCTAAAAAAAAAAAATTAAGTATTTATTGAGCACGTTAGATTTTAAAAATTGTATAAAGCATATATTACTCTATATGTAGCAGTAATAAGTGATGCTCTAAGGCTTATAAATAAGTATTCCCATTTGGTCTTAACCTTTGAAGTAGGTAATAAGATTATTACCATTTTACAGATGGAGTAACTGAGACTGAGAGAGAAGCTATTATTTGTCCAAGGTTATACTCGTAGAGTTGGGAATCAAACCTAGGTCTTCAGCCTCTACATCTAATACTTACTTTACTGAACCACAGTTGCCTTCCTATCTTGGATATTGTGGTTAATACATATGAAATAAAAATATTTTTTGCTTGTAAAAAAAAGATATCTCATAAACAGTTGAGGACAATTAAAGGTTGCAAAGGCTTCTGATAGCAATTTCTAGAAATTAAATGTAGTTAGATAATTGTGTTAATAAAACAATATTTTATATATTATATTGGTTGGGCCCATATGCATTGAAGGATTGATTGAATACAGTACCACTTTCACTTTCTAATGAGTTGCATCAACTTGTTCATTGGACAAAGGGATACCTGTAAGGGCCCATGCTACTTCTGTCCTATAGTCTTCCTCTGGTCCCAGGACTCCTGAATTGTACATTAGACAGCATCATCGATGCTTGTGCCAACTCAAGAGATGCCTCAGTATCTGTCCTCAGTAGTTGAGATGACCCGGTGTGGAAATTTTTGATAGTATGAGTAGAATGAATGGCGTAAATTTATCAGTTGGTTCACACCACGGAGGAATGACCAGTGAGGGATTAAGCATTTCAGCATAGGTGACCATTATCCTTAAAAGGGGAATTGAATCATGCAACATCTGAGCTATGCCAACATGGCAGTTTCAGGGATACTAACTAAATGGAGCAAAACACAATATAGCTCATTGTTTCTGTCTAAAATAGCTCAAGAGGACTTTGCTAAGTCAACCCTAGTCATAGCACTCTGCTAGCCTCTTGGAACCATGAATTTTAAAGCTGGGATGACTTCTTGGAGATATCCAGAGAAGTTTTTATTAATTTCTTTTGTGACTTGTGATCCTTTTGGTAATCTGGCAAAGGCTATGGACACCTCAGAAAAATGTTTTTAGGTAACTGATGGGATATGCCAAATTTCATTTTAGATGTGAGTGAAGCTAGAGGTAATTTTTTTCCTATCCATGTTAGAACTCCTGATTAGAGCTTCTTTTCATAGATAAGGAAGCTGTCGCTACCAGTGAGGTAAATTCTATCCAGGAGGATTTTGTAAATTCAGTTAGGTAAATCAAATAGATGTGATTAATTAAATAAGAATTACAAGCAACATGATTTAAGTTAAAAGAATACTAGCTGGAATGATTGAGGGAAGTTTCATTTTGAAAGTGGATTATGAGCTATTCCTTAAATAATAGTTGGCCTTCATAGTGGAGTGGATACTAGATTTAGAATTAGGTAGTCCTAGTTTGAGTTCTTCTTTGTGACCCTAGTAAATCACTTAATCTCTGAATCTTAATTTCCTAATTTTGAAAATAGGGATGATAATAGCATCTACTTCACAGTGTTGTTTTAGGATCTGGTGAAGCACGGATTAAGCACCTTCTGTATGCTAGGCACTTTAAACGTTAGAATGCTAAGAAGCAAAAAAAAAAGGTTTAAGAGTAGGCCCTGCCTTATAAATGGTGGTGGTATTAGTTTTATTATAATACTTATTACAATACTTTTAAGGGTTCCAAAATATTTTATACACATCCTTTGAGAGTGCAGTTGAAATAGTGCTATTATTATCATCTCCATTTTAAAGATAAGGAAATCAAAGCTCAGAGAAGTTAAGTGACTTGGCCCTAATCATTTATACAACCTGTTAAGTATTAAAAGATGGATAGCATTTGGAAAAACAGAAGAGAAGAAAGGTTATTCTGGTTGTGGAAGAAGGGGAAGGAAATCAGTATGATCACAGGTACACATTCAGTAAACAGTGAATAGACAACCTGGCACTCTGTACATGTGGTCATATAAAATAAGGTAAGTTGTATTGCTAGACTAAAGACTTTCAACTGTATTTGCTGTACTGAACTATTTAAAAGTATTGAACAAGTTAACACTATGATAAAAGTATAAAAGCAATCTTAAATTAATTTGACAACTGTGTACAGAATGGACTAGCACAAGAAAGACCAGGTGGGTGGTTCTTACTTGGTATTTACTATGGTTTTTTGGTATTTAATTTTGTTTATATGCTTCCCCATGTAGACCATAAGTTCTTGAGGACTGGGATTGTTTTAATTTCGTATTTATATCTCCATTACCTAGCACAGTGTCTGGCAGAATATAAGTGCTTAATAAATATTTGTTGATTGATTATTGTAGCGTGAAAGCACAAAAGGAAAGACATATGAGAAATATTATAAAGAAAGAATGAATAGGAGTTAATTGACTGGATAGATGTTAGATACAAAAGAAGCTGAAACTGAGAGAGAGAGTGTCTTACAGCAGGGAGCTAAAGACTTCCCTTGGGAAGGTCCATGATTTAGAAGTCAAAAAAAGATGAAAGAAGAAATCAGCTAGAAAGAAAAGCAAAGTAGTGTAGTGTCATAGGAGAGTTACAACTAAAAGAGACTGGACTGTGGCAAGAAATACTGCTGAGAGGCTAAGAACTAGAAACTGATAAAGACCATTTATTGAAGTTGCTCTTCCATGATCTTTGTGCAAATGATGTTCTGCATTTGACTTTAAACTACAAGTGTTCATTTGACTCTGGTTGATCTTTTCAGTTGCCATTTGGAATAAAGCTCTATATAGGCAGAATTTAGACAATGTCCTGACCAGAAAACCATCTCTATATTCTAAGTAACCAGTTTTGGTCTGGACAGCTGGATTATGGGGATTGGTCCTGGAGCCTGAGAAGATAGTAAAGAAACACTAAAAGCAAATCCCTCACCTGAGATAGCATATGTAAAGTGCTCTGCAACCCTTTAACCACTACATAAATGCTGTTGCTGCTATTACTATTACCACTGCTGCTATTTTTTGTTGTTATTTAGTTCACTTGTATCTAACTCTTTGTGATCCCATTTGGAGCTTTCTTGGCAAAAATTGGTTTGCTGTTTCCTTCTCCAGGTCATTTTTACAGATGAGAAAACTTAGGCAAATAGGATTAAGCTATTTACCCAAAGTCTCACAGCTATTAAGTGTCTGAGGCTGGATTTGACCTCAGGGAGATGAGTCTTTCTGTCTCCAGACTTGGTACTCTATCCATTGCACCACCTGACTACTACTATTACAACTACTGCTGCTGCCTCTTCTTTATTTCCCTCTGGGTTTATCAGGAAGTCCAAGAAATAGAATTCTGGCAATGGAAAGATCATTTTTGTTTTGGCTAGCTGAAGAAGCTAATTTGTGGAGTAATCTTGAGTAGAAGGCATAGATTTATCCCTGTCATAGTATGTATTCTGATAGAATAACAGTTCCTTCACAGTCATTCTGTGTATACTTCTAGGTCCTAGGAATAGTGATATAACTGGTATAGCATACCTCTTGGAACTGCCAATCCTACCAGAGTTCTGAAGATATCTTATGATTTAGGATTAGGACCTATTTGATTCTTGCTATTTTCACAAGAAATGGATCCTCTGTAAGAAATTTACTCATTTTCTTTTTTCTGTTATTTAAATTTATTTTTTATTCTCATTTTGTACAAATGTTTTTTTACATTAATAAAATATTCTTGTTTACAAGTAAACAAAATACCCCGGGAAACTTGCTTGGGTGAAAAAAGTAAAGTGGAGAGAAAAAAAAATTAAAATAAAAAAAAATAGTAATAATTGTAAGTATGGCCAGGTGGCGCAATGGACGAAGCACCAGCCCTGGAGCCATGAGCACCCGAGCCCACATCCAGCCCCGTAGACCCAACAATCACCCAGCCGTGTGGAAATGCAAGCCACCTGATCCTCACTGCCCTGCAAAAACCAAAAAGAAGTAAAAAAAAAAAAAGACCCAAAATAAAATAAAATAGTAATAATTAGTAGGGGTGGTTGGGTGGCAGACAGAGCATTGGCCCATGAGCCAGGAGCACCTGGGTCCAAATCTGGCCCCAGACACCCAAAGATCCCCCTGCTATGTGGCCCCAGGCAGGCCACCCAGCCCCACTTGCCCTGCACCCTCCCCCAAATAATAATAATAAAAAATGTGCTTCCAACACCAACAACTCTGTCACGGGTGGATCACATTCTTTATGATAAGTCCATCACAAAAGTTACTTCCATATTTTTCAACTCCTTTCTTATTTCTCCACTACCATGTACTATATTTTCTCCTTTCACTCTGACTCTACTGTAGGGTTGCTGAGTGGCGCAGCAGACAGATCCCTGGTCCTGGGGCCAAGAAGCCCTGCCCCCCCCCCCCCCCTTAGGCCCAGAATCCACCTGGCCCTATGGTCCTGGGCAGGCCTTCCTTCCAATCCCAACCCCTTGCAAGAAGTAAAAAAGAAAATGTGTTATATCTGACCACTCTGCCACCATGGTCCATCCTCTCCTCCTTTATTGACATCCCCCACCCCTTCCCCCTGCTCCCCCCTCCTTCTTACTCCAGATGTCTATACCCCATTGAGTATATTTGCTGTTTCCTCTCCTAGCCATGTCTGATGAGAGCAAAGGTTCCCTCATTCCCCCTTGCCTCCCCACTTCCATATCATTGCAATAGCTCATTGTAATAAAAAAAATCTTATGTGAAATATCTTGGACTATTCCCCCTCTCCTTTTTCTTTCTCCCATTCCATTTCCCTTTTTTTTCTGTTGACTCCATTTTTACATCATATTTTATCTTCGAATTCAGCTTTCTCCTGTGCTTCAACTATAAAAGCTCCCTCTACCTGCTCTATTAACTGAGAAGGTTCATATGAGTATTATCAGTGTCATTTTTCTATGCAGGAATACATGCAGTTCATCCTCATTAAGTCCCTCATATTTTCCCCCCTCTCCTCCAATCTCCATGCTTCACCTGAGTCCTGTATCTGAAGATCAAACCTTCTGTTCAGCTCTGGCCATTCCAAAAGGAACATTTGAAATTCCCCTGGTTCATTGAAAGGCCATCTTTTTCTCTGGAAGAGGACATTTAGCCTTGCTGGGTAGTTCATTTTTGGCTGCATTCTAAGCTCTTTTGCCTTCTGGTATATTGTATTCCAAGCCCTATGAGCTTCCAGTGTAGTTGCTGCTAAGTCCTGTGTGATCCTGACTGCAGCTCCATGATATTTGAACTGTGTCCTTCTGGCTGCTTGTAATATTTTCTCTTTGGCTTGGGAGTTCTGGAACTTGGCTATAATATTCCTAGGGGTTAATTTTTTGGGATCTCTTTCTTGGGGGGATTGGTGGATTCTCTCCATTTCTATTTTGCCCTCTGCTTCTAGAATATCAGGGCAATTTTCCTGTAGTAATTTTTTGAAAATGATGTCAAGGTTCTTTTGCTGATCATGACTTTCAGGTATTCCAATAATTTTTAAATTATCTTTCCTAAGTCTGTTTTCCATATCAGTTGTTTTTTCAATGAGATATTTCACATTTTCTTCTAATTTTTTCATTTTTTTGGTTTTGAAGTATTGATTCCTGATTTCTGGTAAATTCATCACAATCTCCCTGAATTCTATTCTTTCTCTGAAGGATTTGTTCTCCTCAGAGAGTTTTCTTATCTCTTTTTCCATCTGGCCAATTTTGCTTTTTAAAGCATTCTTCTCCTCAATAACTTTTTGAGCTGTTTTATCCATTTGACCTAAGCTGGTTTTTAGCATGCTATTTTCTTCAGCATTTTTTTGGATTTCCTTGACTAAGCTTCTGACTTCATTTTCATGTTTTTCCTGCATCTCTCTCCTTTCTTTTCCCAGTTTTTCTTCCAACTCCCTCATTTGATTTTCAAAGTCTTTTTTGAGCTCTGTCATAGCCTGAGCCCAATTTCTGTTTTTCATGGAGTCTTTAGATGCAGGAGCTTGTGCTTCCTCATCTTCAGACTGAGTATTTTGATCCTTCTTGGGCTCATTTGCAAAATATTTCTCAGTAGTCTTCCTTTTGTTTCTCTGCTTGCTCATTTTCCCAGCCTGGGCCTGTTTTTGGGGTGCTTCCTGAGCTTTTGGGACACTCCCACAAAGGTCTCAGTGTGTGAGGCTCTGTCCTCCCTCCTGGTCTGTGAATGACCATAAGCGCCCCACTCTGCCACGGGGCCAAGGTGGGGGGGGGTGCCACTGCTGTTCTATGGGAGGGCCTAGACTGGGATCAGGATCTGAATGGTCAGAGCCCCAGAGTCCTGTCCCAGAGGCAGAGGACAGAAGAGCTCTGCAGTCTCTCTTCACTCCCCTCCCTCAGCTCAATGGGCTCATGCCCTGGGGGCTCCTGCTTACTGGCTCCACCTGCTTCTGTTTCCAGGTCTGGGCTGGGGAAAGACCAAGCTGCTGGCTGTGTGCCCTGAGGGCTGGGCTCCACGTGCTCTGGCAGAGGTCCTCCACTGTTCCCCCACTTTGTGCCTGGTGCTCCCCGGGTTGCAGCTCAGGAGACTCTTGAAAGTTTAATTAGAGTCCTTAGCTTATGAGTTTTATCAGAAAGCTCCTAAGACTGGATCCCTTCTTGTCTCCATCTTGGCTCCGCCCCTCAATATCTTCTAATTTGCTCATTTTCTAGATGAGAATTAAAGCATATTCCTAGCTCTGGAATTAATGACTTTGAGAATTTGGTTTTCCTTCTTTTCATAGTATATCATTATTTCATTATTTCTAAGGCTGTTTCCAGTTATATTAAGACAGGTCATGAAACTCAAATAAAATTAATTTTAATTGATGGAATTTGTCTTTACATCTTGATCATTTCTGGAGAGAACATTGTATTCCACCCCACTCCTTTGTGACAAAGAATAATTAAGCAAAAAAACATCTAATATAGTGACTGAATTTGTATTCCAACTCTGCTATGAAAACAGTGTTTCATTGTTGGTTTTCTGGGCTCTTAATTGGAGCCCAGAATTGAAGTTCACCTTCCTTTTTAGTGATCTTTTAATTCACATTTTTTAATTATGTATTTTATTTTTGGTTGTCCTTATTTTCCACTACATCATTTTTTGCAAATCTTTTCATGTTTCTCTATGTTTCTTGTGATTTCATTTACTGTAGTTTTTTTCCTATTCTCCAAGTGATGACCATGCATGACTAAGTGAGGGCAGATTGAAGAAGTGAGTTTATTGAAAAATAAGACAACTATAAAAAATAAGTATTACAATATAGTGTCTTTGATTCTGAGACTTTATTCTCATTCCATTTTCTTAGTGCAAAATTAAAGTACTTTGAGTTGGCCTTAATTAAATGCAAAATTAAAAGCAATAACACTCTATTTTGTAATCTCTATGATATTATAGAAGATGCTTCCCCAATTCCTTCCCTTGATGTCTTATCATATGGAGAAGGCCTTGGATTCTAAAAGGCTATGGCATAGAATTCACATTCTGGCAGCTTTCACTATGGTAGACAGGTTTCAGTTATGATGCTGGCAACAGGTTATATCTTTTCCTACAGTCAGCCTTGCTAACTTTTGAGGGCTCATTACCAATAAGCTTTCTATTGGACAACAAATTCTTTGACTATTGAAACACATGATATTAAGAACATTTTTAAAGGGTTAGCAATCATGTACTATCCCCTTCTGCTTGCTTTTTTTTTTCTTTTTTTTTTTTAGGTTTTTGCTAGGCAATGGGGTTAAGTGGCTTGCCCAAGGCCACACAGCTAGGTAATTATTAAGTGTCTGAGACTGGATTTGAACCCAGGTACTCCTGGCTCCAGGGCTGGTGCTTTATCCACTACGCCACCTAGCCTCCCCCCCTTCTGCTTTTACAGTGTTGATAATGGAATATTGGGAAATGGAACAGAGGATGCTAAGGTCTTTAGATCATCCATGAGCATTAACTTAGTGGTTCATGATCGAAATGTGAAACCCTTGTTAAGTGAATGAATAGTTATAATTTTGGAAGACTAGAATCATAGCAACCTCTTGGAAGTCAAAACAAAAAGAAAAGGTATAGCTAAATATATAGGTTTCTTTTTTTAAAGATCTAAAGTTTTCCTTGGTGAAGAAAATTAAAGAGTTTATCAAGTTAGGGGAGTTTTTTTATGTATCTGAAAGGAACAAGAAACATTTCATGGGGCAATTAATTAATTTTTTTGGTCAATGATAAACATTTGCAAAAAAAAGTTACTATGAAAAGTTAAAGAAATTCTATGCAAAACCCAATACAATATCCCAAATGAAATTATCACGTCCTCACGAATATCCACTAACTTCAAAGCAAAGGTGGACATAGGAAAGAATGGTGAAAGTTATATAAGGGAAGACATGATTCAGGAAAAGAAAAAAGAAATATCAAAGGTGTAGTTTATACAGAAGTCTCTTGACTTCGTGTATATCATGACTATCATGATTTCTTCAAGAAATGATTCTCAAAAAAAAAAATGGGGGCGGCTAGGTGGTGTAGTGGATAAAGCACTCATCTTGGGCAAGCCACTTAACCCCATTTGCCTTGCAAAAAAACCTAAAAAAAAAAAGAAATGATTCTCAGGCCATTAAATATGGCATGCCCCAGATTTCACCCCCAAAATGAATTTGATTATATTTTAACAGACATGAAACAACTAGTTAGGGATCTGAAAATTTTTTCTGACGTTCTGTCTTTATAGAGAGAGATTAACTACTTGTTACAGCAAAGATCAAATTCAGTACCAAATTTAGAAGGGAGGTTAAGGATGAGTTGTAAAAGATAGGACATTCAATTAAGACATCGTCAGATTGTTATATTTAAGTATGATTGATATTAGAAAATAGAAATGATAGAAGAGACACAAATAGAGACCATCACCATTTCCTAAGAAAGTTTTACCAGAATGAATCAACTGCCATAAGGAGACTATCTGAAGAGCCTTAAAAAGCACTTTTCTTCTTGCTAAGCAAATTAAGGTGGCAATCAAAGGAAATGGCAATTTAGAATGTACACTTTAAAAAGCCTTATCAACAAAGGTGGTTGAAGATCAAGAGCAGCATTATCTCATAAGAAAGCAAAAAATTATGATGTGTCAAGGAACCTTGGCAGGTCATTGCAACAGCATTTAAAAATGAAACTGAAGAGAGTTGAGTGAGCAGAAAGATTTTAGAGATTTCTATAATGAAATTTTTTGTTAATGACGGGGAGCCACCACCATTAAATCACAATATTATAGCCACATAAAGAAGTAAAAAATAGTATTAGAGGGGAAAAAAGATCAGGAGTAGACCCAAGTGTTTACAGAAGAGGTCTGTTTTGGAGAAATGATTTTGGGGGGTGTTGAGGGATCAGTTTTTTAAAGCTAACTGAAGGAAAGTTCAATAGGGATACCAAAAGAATACCCACAGAAAACATACATGAACTGTTGCAGAGTGAAGTGAGCAAAACTGGGAGAAAGATTTACACAGTATCAACAATGTTTAAAAATGAGCAACTATCAAAGACTTAATAATTCTAATTAATGTGATGACTGCCAAGATTCCAGAGGACTAGTGATGAAGATACTACCCACCTCTTAACAGAGAGAAGATGAGTTCCTTATGCAGAATGAGACATAGAGTCTCGGACCTAGACAACATGAGAAGCTATTTCGTCTGACTATGCATAGTTGTTATAAGGGTTTTGCTTTTCTTTTTTTTCCTTCTTTGTTAGGGAAAGGGTGATAGGAAATGGAAAAACTATGTCCTTAATTGAAAAACAAAATCTAATTTTTGAAAAGATGATTTAGAATTTTTTTTTTTTTTTTAGGTTTTTGCAAGGCAAATGGGGTTAAGTGGCTTTCCCAAGGCCACACAGCTAGGTAATTATTAAGTGTATGAGGCCAGATTTGAACTCAGGTACTCCTGACTCCAGGGCCGGTGCTCTATCCACTACACCACCTAGATGCCTGATTTACAATATTTCAATAACTATTAACCATTAAGCCTACTTTACAATTTCTTAGGAAATTTTTGAGAAAAACTTAACACCTTTTCAGAGCATTTTTTTTAAAAATACAAATGTTTTATTATTGCCTTTTACCTTTCATATCTCAGTCATTTTGATACCTTCCCTTATTGAATCCTCCCTCAGGGAAAGAAAGACAATTAAGCAAAAATATAAGATACTTCAGCCACCTCTGACAATGTATACAAACAAATTCTGTTCCAATATTCCTCTGCCCTTATGCTGTGAAGAGAAAGTTGTTTTATTATTTGTTCTCTGGGACTTTCTTTGGTTTTTCAGTTTGCATAGCTATAGTTATTATTTTTGGTTCCACTTAACTTTATTTTGCATCAGTTCTTACCTTCCATTGTTTCAGGAAAACAAAACGTGACCTTAATGACTATCCTTCAGTTATCTCCCTTGCAAATATAAAAATTACATGGGATTTCTTAGAAGTTATAACTCCTTTGACTTACTATCAAACAATGTATGCTTACTAAAAGTTTATGCCATTATCTTGCTGACTTCTAATGAATCCCTACTGGTCTACCCCTTCTAGAAAGCAATCTGAAATTATGCTAAGAAAGTGAACAAAATGTTTGAACCTTTTAATGCAAAGATTCTATTGCTAAGATTATACCCCAAGGTGATCAAGACAGAAGGGAAAGTCCTATATACAGCTCAAATGTTCAAAAGCAAATGGCAACAAAGAACTAAATAAAAGTTGATTTCTTAAGTAGAAGAGGCTTTTCTCCAGATGCTCCTGCTTGACTGTGACATTTATGTATCAAGTACAGAATACTGCAGAAACTTCTAAATGATATTAAGAATCTGTTTGGCTGTACATTTAAGAAAGTAGATAAAAATGTTTATTGTCCAAACGGTTAGATTAGCAATCCCTATTATTATTATTCTGTCAGTATAAATTTCTAGAACTAAGCAATGGTCATACAGAAGAAACAGGAAAAAGCAGTCATGAAAATCCATTGGGGAGAAGAGAATAGATGTTATGCAGTGTCATGCCACAGAAAGATTGGGAAAGATAGGAACTGAAGATTGGCTAATTTTTTTTTTAGGTTTTTTTTTTTTTGCAAGGCAGTGGGGTGGCTTGCTCAAGGCCACACAGCTAGATGATTATTAAGTATGTGAGGCGGGCTTTGAACTCAGATACTCCTGACTCCAGGGCCGGTGCTCTAAGCACTGCGCTACCTAGCTGCCCCCTTCTAATTGATTTTTTGATGAGATTATCAGGAACTTTGGAGAGCATTTTCATTTTTATGTGGTGAGGTTAGAAGCCAGGTTACAAGAGGTTGAGAAATGGATAATTCACCAATCAGAAAAGCAAGCATAATGAATCATAAAAAATGATGAAACATATTATTAAAGTTTTAAGATTGATATCTTTTGTTTTTACATCACTTTTATTTCAGAATAGATCTCTCCCCAGCAAGTCATCCTTTATACATCAAAAAAGGAGGGTTAAAAAGCAGCCCAACCAAAAAAAAAAATAAACAATAAATAAGGTCCAATGTTTTATGTAATATTCCATATCCATAACTGTACCCACTTCCCCACCCCAGCTTCACCCCACCTCTGAAAGAAATTCTCCTCTAAGGCCAAGCTTTGCCATTATAATTATTTGCAGTTTTGTATCTTTTGTTTACATTGTTGCTATCATGTATTATTTTCCTAATTCCTATTTCCCTTGTATCAGGTCATATAAATCTTAATCCATATAAATCACCTCTGCATTCATATTCAGTGTCTCTTATGAGCACAGTAATATTCTAATACATTTATATAGCACAAGTTGTTGAGCTCTTCCTACAGTGTGTAGCTAAATTTAAGGTATCAACTTTTATTTTCAGTTCTTTACTACCATAAAAAATTCTGATTTTGAACATTTGGTCTTCATAGATCTTTTCCTTCTGTTTTAACTACTTGGTATGTAATCCTGGCAATAGGATCCTTGTGTTAAAACATGTTAGACATTTTATACTTTCTAGAAAGGGTGGATCAGTGGGGAGCTGTCTCATGTTTACCTTTGTTTTTTCAGTGACCTCTCCAAAACTGATTCTTTCCATTTTATGTCATTTGGTTAATTTCCTAGGCATGAGGTAAAATCTTTCTAGCATGATTGGCCCTTTATATGATTTTTAATAATTAGAAATTCTTGAAAGCTATCTGTTGCTATACTGTGACCTAATATTCATTAGAGAATATATACTTCTGTGCTGTTAATTCCTTTCATATCTTATCAGTTTTTCCCCTTAAATTAACATCATTACTTTTGTCCTAGCCATATTAATTTTGGTTAGATGCTTTTCAGATTTATGTAACTGAAATTATCTTTTTTTTGTGATTATAGCTTTTTTTTGGCTAAGAATTCTACTCCTAACCCTAATTGTGGAAGATACCCAATTTCATCATCCCCCCCCCTTCTCTCTCAGACAATGTAACCCTTATTCTTTTAGGTCATATCCCCATTTCAGGTTTTGAGGGGGATTTATGTAAACTGTAAGATGTTAGTCTAAACTCTGTTTCTGCTAAACTCCTTTTTAGTTTCCCCTCAGTTCCTATCAAATAGGAAGCTTTCCCCTAAGTAATTTATAGTCTTAGATTTAGTGAACACTCAATTATTGAGTTTTATCATTTCTCCTGTATTTAGTTTGCTCACTGATATACTTTCCTGTTTCCGTGTCTACTTCTTTAACATGTAATTTTAGGTTTTGCAAATATTTTTCTCCTATAATTTCCTATTTAAAAAAATATACTTTAGAAACCTTTATATTAAAGAATAAGCTGTGTCTTGTTTAAATTTCAGTACTACTTTTATTTCTTTAAGAAAGAGGCAATATTAAAACTAATTTTTTTAACCATTATATTTATTAATGATTTTTATCCTTTTTTTATATTTGGAAAAAAAGATGTTAGATTCAAGTACATTTAAAGAAAAAGATTACTTTTTGGCAGCAATGTTTCTAAAACAACTTTTTAAAGTAGCAGTTTCAGTTTGTTATAATAGATCAGTGTTCTTTTTTTAAGTAGTAATGATTTGATTAAGTTGGGATTCAAGATGAACCATAATTAATCTTAGAATGATTTGTTTCATAGTTGTGTTGTATGGTTTGGTCAATATATGAACATCTACTTTCTGTAAGACATAAGCCTAGACATAAAATTAATGCTCTTTTATGAGGTTGGTTAAAATGTGCAGGTTTCATTTTATGATACCACTTCTTAAATAAATGTTATACCTTAGAATTAAAAGTACTATATAAATACATTTTTGTTATTCAAAAGAGCAATTTTTTACTTTGTTTTTAGAATTGAAGTTGGGAGAACTGCTTCATGACAAGCTGTGAGTATATTATTGAAGTTGTCTTTGAAATAAGATGATTTAATATTTGTTTTAGAAAATGTGTAGATAATTTGAACTTTTAAAGAATAGTATTCTCATGGATAATGAGTTATCTAATACTCTTTAGAAATTTAAACAATGACTAATAATAAACATTTATACAACCTGGTGAACTGTTTTGTTGGCACCAGGCACCTTCATAGTTATAGAATTATTTGTTTGAATTTCATGAGGCCATTTTTGGCTTGCCTAACATTTCTTCACTATAGGATTCCCTATGACACTTTAATTGTCTTTGCTCCCTTGAAAGAAAGTAGAGTCTGTACAAAGAAGTGTTAATAATGTAAGTGATTTTCTTTCTTTTTCCCAAGGACCAGGTGATGCAATATTAATTTAAGCAATGGAAAGTGTCTGGTTTTATGATGTTTCCACTATACAACTGAACAACAACAAAGCGTCTATGCCCAATTCTTCTCTTGTCTGAAATTTTGTGGTTTACAATGTGAAATTCCAAATTAACTAATGCTCTTTAACCAGTGGTAACTGGTGTTTAATATATATGTCTTCCCTGAGACACTGGCAAAAAAAAATTTTCATTTTTTCAGCATACAATAAAGTTTCTCCTAGGTATGCAATCCTTTGTCATTATTGTAGGAAAGAAGAGATTATCTATAGTAATTCTGACTTAGTTCACAAAATGTTATGCAATACTTTTTATTGTTAACAATTAGAGGAAGTAGCATTTGAATTGGACTTTAAATGATGGTTAAGTTTTTAATAGATAAGAAAGAATATATAAGCTATAATGAACAGCATAAGGAAAGGCCTGAAAGTAGGAAATTTAGGTATGCTTAGGGAATAGGGGTTTGGGATGTGCATTGAGTGCAGAGGAAAAAAATGATATAAACTAAGTCTAGAAAAGTTGGGTAGAGTTAGATTGTGTGAAATCAAGGGGAAGAGTGAAAAGGGCAACAAACAGAACCTTGTGAACAACAATATTTTGTTATTGGCATCTGGACAAGGAGATTGAAAAGGAACAGCTGAGTATGTATTGGGAAGCAAAGGAGGAAAAAGAAAGAAAGGTGGTCACCAGCATTTTTACCAGTTCTTACTTGAATAATTCAGCAAACCCCATTGTACCATTGATATGTCAATATATTTGCCATTGTTATATTGTTAAATATATGTAAAATTTTTGAAATTGCCTCCTGGAAAGCTGTTTTTCCTCTTTTATGTTTTTACATAGCCATTTAATTATCCTAGATAGAGTGCGTTTGTGTATAATTTTTGCATAACTAAGTGAATTTAGTTGAAATGCAAGTTTCAGATATTAAAGAAACCCTTTACCAAAAAAACTATATATCTACATTTATGTTTCTATATAGGCATATGTAATATTTCTATAAAGAGTGATAGATGTAGATATATATGTATATGTTGACTGTAGCATCTAGGCACACTAATGATTGAAGAACTGTAATTTGTATGGTTTTTCCCTGCAGCTTTGGTCTTTTTGAAGCTATGTCTGCCATTGAAATGATGGATCCCAAGATGGATGCTGGCATGATTGGAAACCAAGTTAATCGGAAAGTTCTCAATTTTGAGCAAGCTATCAAGGTGTGTCATTACCATTATACTCTTATTTTTATAATTTCAAAATGAAGTCACAAATAATTAGACACAACTGAACAACAACAAATTAGATTGCTAAGATTTCAAAACATTTTTTTTTCACAATAACTGTGGAGTATTGGAAATGTTATCATGCCCATTTTATAGATGACAAAACCGACTAAAAGAATTTGTGACTTGTTCCTGGTCACACAGCTAAGTCAGAATTAAAGAGAGGATGTAGTCCATTACACCAGAAGAATTAGGTCTTAGATTTATTGTTTTGAACAGAAGCAGTAAGCATAATCTTTCCATTCAGATACTTAGAACTAATTACAGATTAGTCTTATCTTTTAAGAAGTAAGGCTTTGGAGTTACTCAGTATTCAAGAAAGTAAAGTAACTGCATTTCTTTTCTTTTTAAATTTGTTATATATTTCACTATTTTTTTGCCTCTCTCCCCAGCTTTTTATGAAGTTAAGAATTTTTCTGTCATTCACTCATGTTCTGGAGAGCCTAGATCATGAATTAACTTATTCTTTCTGGTCTTCAGATTCTGGATGATTTAAGTTGGCATTTTCTTAGAATAGCTATTTTAAGAAATTTAAATTGATTTTCAAATAAAATGACTTATTTGTGGTTGCCATAGATGTGAAAATGTCATTGTAAGTATTGTGCTTCAGGGCTCTCATCTTGTGCTAATTTACCTAGATGTTTCCTGAAAATCACTTAATTTTGTGAATAATGTTTTTTTAAAGATTTATAAATTTTTGCTTATTGTTTATACAACTAATTTTTTTTTTCCTTTTCAGGATGGCACCATAAAAATTAAAGACCTAACTTTACCTGAGTTGATAGGGATTATGGATACATGTTTTTGTTGCTTGGTAAGAATTGATTGCAATTTCCTGGTTGTTTTATCTTTCAAAGCAAGGGCTTACTTTTTAAAATTCAATTTCCAAAAATATGTCTTTGTGTGTGTGTGTGTGTGTGTGTGTGTGTGTGTGTGTGTGTATTTTGGTAATAAAATGTCTAATATTGGACCTACAGTAAGACATGGGTAAAATTAGTAGAGTATGTAATAACTCTGGATACTGTTAAATCCTGTCTCTTACTACATGATCAGAGTAGTTTTGTTGCCATGATTCCTTGGGTTAAAAGTGAGGAGGGAGGGCAAGGAAGAAGGGAAATGGCTTTTGTTTTTTTCCTTCAAATGATGACCAAACCCCTGAGTTTCAACCTTACATTCTCTGGCTTCTCCAGCACTATATTCTTCCTCTCCATTTTTTCTAATGTAGTATAGCACCTAAAACAATTTAAATATATTAATGCCAAACCTTTTTACCATGAAAAGTTCTTTGACTACGATATGCAGTTATGTCACAGGTTGAGTTCATGCTTATTATTTTATTAGCTTCATGCAGATTTAAAGCATATATTCTTATTATTGTTACTAACAGTGGCCCTAAGTGCCTTCCAGGTTCATAATTCTCTTTTAACTAATTCTGAATCCACATCTTTATTGTAATAAGCAGACTACATGCTAGTCCTTGAACAAACAATGATCTTTTAGCCTCCATCTAGTCCTAATAAGAATAAGATTGTTTCTTCTTTTCTCACCTCTTTCCTGCTCTGTGACTTAGACCTTATTTTCTCCAGTGAAACAGTCTGAATATTGTCTTGTTCTTCCTTGAGAATATTCTTGGAGACATTTAACTGCTGTCACTGCACTTGGGATCCACCACTGGATCCTTTATTCCATCTTTCCTCTGTCTCAGCTTTTTTTTAATCAGGTTCTGTACAACTGTCTCCTGGGCACCATCCACTCAACTGGCCTAGCTGGAGGCTTCCTTTTACCTCCCCTCCATAAGATATTATAATTACTCCTGGCAATATCCCATTCATGTTTTCACATTATATATTTTAAAGGTAGTGTGTATTGAATTTTACACTTCTAAAATAATTATTATAGACACCTTTGTTCCCCTTCCTGTCTCACAAGATTATTGTTAGGAACATAATCAACAAACCTTTAAAAGCTTTCAAAGTGTGATTAGTTATTAATCCTGTCTCCATTCCCCTCATAAAATTTGGTTTAGTCCTTTTCATTTTCTTCCTTTTTTGTGTATTCTAGGACTATATCAGACTAGGCTTCAAGGTAACTATTCCATGTTATGATGGAGTCACAATCATACACACAGTTCAGTTCTCTACTTTGTAGTTGTAGAAGCTGAATTTTAACAATTCACCATTATCAGATCCTAGAGCAGTGATTCATTCCATCAAATTCACAAAGGACTGATTTATAAAGCAAAATGCCAATTTGCAATTAGGATTATACCATTTCAGTATCCATAATGTTTGTGTCCACTATTCACAGTACCTTCTTCCTGATATCTTAAACTATAAAATATAGGGTTTTTGGTGAGCATGGAATTAGAGGGAACAAATTGGGCTTGGGAAAATTCTTAAGATAATAATCATCAGATTTCTCTCTGCTCCATTATAAATTATACCTGACCACATAGTTTTGTGTCTATTTTATAGCATTTTTTATCTCTTATACAATGTTGGATAAATAAAAAATTCCTGTTCTTTTTCTCTACTTCTGGTTTATTCTTCTGTTTGAACAGCTCATTCATTATTCTCCATTTCAACATAATTTTATTATAATTATGTAAAATAAGAGAATTGAAATAGATGACATCTAAAACCACTTTATGATGACTTGTAAATTGTCAGGTTTACAGATTACTTTTAAGTAATCACATCATGGATTGGTTTCTTTCTGGGGGTATATCTAAGGAGACATTAATTACATAATAATAATATCACCAAATAGCATTGAAAATAGCTTACTCTGTTCAAGCTACTGTGCTAGTTACTTGGAGGGATACAAAAAAAGGAAAAGACACTATTTCAGCTCTTGGGAGCTTAGAATCCAGTAAGAGAGATAAAATATATACACAAAAATAACTACAAGATAAGATATGAAAATGCTTGCTATAAAAAAAGGGCTGTGGGAGTTCAAAAGAGCAAGATAATACTCTGGTGAGGGGAAATGGGAATTTTAGGAAAATTTATGGAGAAAAGGTGAACCTTGAAAATGATGGTTAGGAAAAGAACACAGAGGAAACAGCATGAATAAAGGCATGGAGGTGGGAAAGGGCTGCATCTAGAAATGATAAATTGTCAGGTGTGATTGGAGTATGTGGTAAAAGAAGGGGCTTAATAAGAAGTAGACCACACCCATTTTTGGAAACTTGGATTTCAAACTAATGATTTTGAAATTTATTATCTCTAGTATACTGAATAGACAATTTCTCAATTCCAGAAACATCTGAGTTTGAGTTATTCCTTTGACACTTACTAAATGTGTGATCTTCAATGGGTTACCTATAGTCAGTTCTCTGGGCAGCTCTTTTAAAACTTTTAAGGTTTTTTGCAAGGTAGTGGAGTTAAATGGCTTGCCCAAGGCCACACAGCTAGGTAATTATTAAGTGTCTGAGGCCGATTTGAACTCAGGTACTCCTGATTCCAGGGCCGGCGCTCTATCCACTGTGCAACCTAGCCTCCCCTTAAAAGTAGTTTAGTGTTAATGAGAATGAAGAAAGAGAGTTTGTACATAGGATCAAACTGGATGTAGGAAGGAATCAGATGATATTGAAATTTCAAGCCTGAGTAAAAGAAAGGAGGAGGTTGCTATTAATGGTAAAGAAGTAAGAAAAGCCAAGTGTAAGGAAAAGATTATTTTTGAATTTGAAATATTGAATTGAGATGGTATTAAATGCAGGTAAAAATGTCAGTGAAGCTACTACTTGCTGGGGGAAGGGTTAGAGATCTAGATTTGCACATCATCTACATAGAGATTATTATTTAAATCTGAGAATGATTGATTATAAAGAAAAGAGTAATGTGAACAGAGAATCCAAGGAGTTAAAGGGTGAGGAGTGCAGGAAGACAAAGACAGAAGATGCTGCTAGATACATAGGGGGAAACAAGGCAATTGCATTGTTATAAAAGCTAAGGGATGACAGTGACAAGAAGGCATATATGGAACTATTTGAATGTTGCCAAGAAGTCAGGAAAAGTCTGTTGGGGGTGGGGGCGTGTTGGGATTACTGATAGACTTGGAAAATGCAGTGTTGGTACAGTGGTAAAAGGGGAACTCAAATCATAAGAGTTTGAAGACTGTTGAAGTTATTATAGGCCATTCTTTTGAGAAGTTGGAAGGAAAGGAAAAAAGAGAAGTAGAGTTTAGGGAAGATCTTTTTTATACAGTATTTTGGTGGCCAAAATATGTATTTAGTAGAAGGGAAAGAGAGGGAGTAAGGGTAAGAGGTGAGAAGAAGAGGGATGTGGGTTGAAAGGAAATTTGAGAGGTTAGCCTTGGCATAGGCCTTGTAAAAAGCATATTTGCTCTAAAACATGAGGGAAGATAAAATTATTAAAATATTTTGAAGTGGAGTTAAAGGAAATTGAATATATGTGGAATAGTCTTGATTAAAGTTAGATGCTCCTTCTTTTGCTGAATTGGGTTAGAAAATAGAGATTGGAAATGTTTAGGAAGAAACAATGGGAAATGCAGTGCTTAAAATATCACTAGCCTTATATTTAATGACTTTTCAGCTTGATAAGACATACCAACAGATGTATTCTATTTGCACAGCCTTTGAGAATCTGATTTTATTAGAAATTTTGTACTGTTAGTCACTTACAGGTAATACTGTGTTTCCCTATGTATAAGATGCACCCTTTTTCGAAAAATTTGGGGTCTAAAAACTAGGAACATCATATACGGTGGTTGTAGATTTTTTTTATTTGCATTTCCCGCTTTTTCACCCTTGTTGTCTTTGCGCTCACTGTTTCACATTTGTTACCAGTAATTAGGTTATATTTTGCCACATTCTGTCCAAAAATGAACTCAGAAAAGATTTTCATACAGTCCTGAATTCAAGTTCAAAATGATCCAGTTTGCAAAAGTGAATGGAAATTGTGCTGCTGAACATCAGTTTGGGCCTCCTCCAACTGAGAAAACAATCCAAAACTGGCTACGGGAAGAAGAAACCTCCTGAAAATGACACTCACAAGAAGCCATGAGGGGCAAGTCAGCAAAATAGCCTGATTTAGAGAGATTCCCTGAAGAGATGGATGGAAGAACAAAGGGCAGTTGGAATTCCTGTATTCACAAAGGTTCAGCAAGAGGCAAGAAGAATTGCTGATGAAAAATAAGTGACTGATTTCAAAGGAGAACACAAGTGGTGCATCAGGTTCATGAAATGGAATGGACTAAATATGCATTCACATAACAGACTTGCCGAGGGAGTGCTTGTGGTTGTCAACCACAGACCAGAGCACATGCAGGAGAGCAGTCAGAGCCTCTCCTGAGACAGTGATTCCTTATCAAACACAGATGAGGACTAGCTAATGAATGGGAGTTTTGACAGTGATGAGGAGTTGTATGAATTTTATGATGAATAAAACTTGAGTTCAATAACTTTATGTAATAACTTTTTTTTTCAAATTTTGGGCCCCAAAATAAGGTGCATCTTATACATGGAGAAATATGGTATATTTAGAGCTACTTTGGTTAACTGGTCTGGGTGGATCTTGGCTACTAAGGTTAGGAATAATTTAGGAGGAGAAAGCCTGGACAATATGCATTGTTGGACAGGTTAAGACCAGAAAGAATCTGAATAAGATTAACCAGATGAATAGAGTGGATTAGGAAAGTTCATAGTAATAATAGGTGCCTATACATATGCTATCTCTCTCTCTCTCTCTCTCTCTCTATACATATATATATATATACATGCATGTATATATATATATATTTATTTATTAAGGAAATGTGAGGTATGTTGAGGTTCAAAGTCAGTGGTAGACAGAAGTGAGGAACAGTAGATCTATCCAGAAGTGCAAGAGGCTACTCCAGCAAATAAAGGGTAGAACTCAGAGGATTTTGTTTTGGGTTTTTTTCCATTCAAAGACTAGATGACCCTTTGTTTGGTATGTTCTTATTTTGGTATTAATTGCATTTTTATCTATGTATCCCCAATACCTAGCATAGTGCTTGGTACATTGTAATCATTTAATAAATGTTTATTGATTAATTAACTATTTGGTCTCTTAGGTTTGTTCCTATCCTGAGATTCTGTGATTCTGATTTTCTAAAGATTCTAAAGATGAAAAAAAAGATTCTAAAGATGAAGATAGCCTGAATTTATAATCAAGGATGTTTGAATGTTTCCTTAATGACACTAATTTCATCATAGTATGTAGAACTCTCTTAAGTCTGAATCACAGAGGGCAATCAATGTTGAATGTATTGAACTTTTTTCACAACACTTTAGTGATTATCTTACATTTTGGAATCTATTGCTTTTTAAAGGAATAGCATTAAGAATGGTCTATCATTAACTACTGGAACAATTTAGATTTTATAGACTTATCACATAGGAATTAATATAAAATATAAACTTTTTTTTCTTTATAGATAACATGGTTAGAAGGTCATTCGTTGGCACAGACGGTATTTACTTGCCTTTACATCCATAATCCAGATTTCATAGAAGATCCTGCTATGAAAGCTTTTGCTCTGGGTATCCTGAAAATCTGTGATATTGCAAGGGAAAAAGTAAATAAAGCTGCTGTTTTTGAAGAGGTAAGTTTTCTGGGGTGTTTTCTTACCTTTGTATTTATAAACATATACATAAACACATACAAATACATGTGTGTTTGTGTGTGTGTGTGTGTTTATTTTGTAGGTACTTATTAGCATAGAAATTCAAGAATTCATTTTAGGATCACTATAAATTATGCATATTTTTTCAAATGCTTCTGGTTTTTTTAGGTTTTTTTTTTTGTAAGGCAAACGGGGTTAAGTGGCTTGCCCAAGGCCACACAGCTAGGTAGTTATTAATTGATTTGAACCCAGGTACTCCTGACTCCAGGGCTGGTGCTTTATCCACTATGCCACCTAATTGCCCCTTCAAATGCTTCTGTAGCAAAAGAGATTGGCCTTTGCATACCTGAAATGAGAAACACTTGAAGTTTCCAGGCTGGCGTTCTGCAGGGAAGAGTCTTGTTACATTCATTGAGACTTAGAATTGTCAAACAAGTGGCCACAGATCTTGGAGGATAGCAAATGGGAAATAAGGATTATCTTGCAGGGCTTGGGAAATGTGATCTAGGAGATTTCCAAGACCAGCAGGCAACCATATTCACATCCTCTTTGTAGTGCAAGAGGAGTAATGAGGAGGCCCTGATACCAAGGGCAGGAGTGAAAGGGGAAATGAATGTTGTCTCAGTAGACTTTTCTGTCAAGAAAATCCATAGAAAAGAAAAGTTACAAACCCTACCACTCCCAAGAGCTCTCAAAACTCTCATTAACTTCTTTGACAAGAACATTTTTGCAAAATACTTTATTATTATTGCCACCTTGACCCAAATCAGATTTTTTAAGGTTTTTTGCAAAGCAGTGGGTTAAGTGACTTGCCTAAGGTCACACAGCTAGGTAATTATTAAGTGTCTGAGGCTCCTAACTCCAGCGTCTGTGCTCTATTCACTGCGCTACCTAGCTGCCCCCAAATCAGATTCTTAGAGTAGGGGAGGGGACCTTACTATTTTGATAAGCAAAAATAAAAGGACCATATGTTTTTAAACATTTTATGATAATCATGTCAAATATGCAAAAGTGGTAGATAAAATACTTTTTATGGGATAGATTTTGTTGCCATTGGTTATTAAACTAATATTCAGGGTTTTTGTTATTCTCATCTGTTCATTCTAGCACCTGGCATGTAGTAGGTGCTTAATAAATGTTTTTTGACCAATTAAGATGAAAATGTCTAGGGAATATATTTTTTAGTTCTTGCTTATTAAAGAGCACTAGCTAATTTGAAATTTTTCCTCTTAATAGGTAAGAGTAATGATAATTGAGGTAATCACTAAAGAGATATAGTAAAACTGAATTTTTTTTTCTTGCTGTTATATAGAAGACTACCACTGCTCTAATATTGTCATTCTTCTACTAATAAAATAATTTTTGCCTTCCAGGCTCTTGTAACTTGGCATCCAGAAATGTTCTATCACCATGTTTATATAGGAGAGAACTAATGAAAGCAAATGTCTAAAGGGGACTATTTGTGTTTTATCAGAAATGATGAATTGTTTGTTTTGTTTTTAGAGTTGTTACTGAATTTGTCTCCTAAGATGGTAATGTAGAAGTCTAGTTATATGAAAATGTCATTTCTCCTTACCTAAATAAGATACCAGACATATAAAAAAATTCTTTTTTTTTTGGCATCTTTATAAGTGATCATACTGTCTTCCTTAGCTTGTTACTCTCAAATTTCTTACTAAAGCTATTTTTAGTATAAAATGATGAATGTGTTCTATCCCATTGTCAACTTCAGGTTAATGGTGTTAAAAGTTCCCTAACTTAATACATAATTACAAGTGAAAAATTCATAAAGAAGAAAATCTTGTAATTGTGTTCATTTTCTGACTTTGTTTTGACTGGTAGACTCCCAAGTATCTTATGTTGTGGGCAGTTGTTTTAATAGGAATTTCTCTTGGTGCTGGACTTCATTAGTAATATATAAAAATGCTGGTGATTTATATGACTTTTATTTTATGTCGACTTTTCTACATTTGTTAATTATTTCCACGTGTTTTTTAGTTGATTCTCTAGGATTCTTTAAGTTTTGTTTCTTCACTACCTATTCTAATTCTTTAATTTCTTTTTATATTACGATATATGATATTTTTATATTACGATAGTTAACATTCTAATTCAGTATTGAATAGCTTTATCCTTGATCTTTTTATATTATGATATACGATATTTTTATATTACGATAGTTAACATTCTAATTCAGTATTGAATAGCTTTATCCTTGATCTTATTGGAAAATATTCTAGCTTATCCCCATTATATAAATGCTTCCTAATGGTTTGAAGATAGATAATACTTATCATTTTTAGGAATAGTCTATTTATTTTCATGCTGTCTAGTATTTTTAATATTGAACCATTTCTGCATTCCTGTTATTTATAAATCCCACCTGGTTATACTGTATGATCTTTGTAATGTATTGCTGTAATCTTTAAAATTTTTTGCTACAGTATTCATTTGGAAAATTGATGTATGTTTTTTCCTCTGATTTTCCTCTTGGTTTAGATGTCAGCAACATATTTTGTAAAAGGAATTTGGAAGGATTCCTTCTTTTTCTATTTTTCCAAATAGCATATATAGTATTGGAATTAATTTTTTTTTTTAATTTTTGGTAGAATTCACTTGTAAAATCCATTTGGCTTGAGATTTTTTTTTCCCCTCCCTTCAGGAAGTCATTTATAGTTTGTTTAATTTTTTTTTCTAAGATAGGGTTAAGTTTTTTATTTCCTCTTCTGTTAATCTGGGCAATTTGTATTTTTTTTTAAATAGTCATTCTTTGCATTTAAATTCTTAGATTTATTGGCATATATAATTGGGTAAAAATAGCCTAATAGTTACTTTAATTTCATTTTCATTAGTGGTAAATTCATCCTTTTCATTTTTTTTTAGATTTTTTTTTTTTTTTTGCAAGGCAAATGGGGTTAAGTGGCTTGCCCAAGGCCACACAGCTAGGTAATTATTAAGTGTCTGAGACCAGATTTGAACCCAGGTACTCCTGACTCCAGGGCCAGTGCTTTATCCACTGCGCCACCTAGCTGCCCTGTATTTTAATTTCTTTGAATGTCAATTTTTTCTCCTGAAGAATTATCCTCAGTTTCCTGGGTAAGTTATTGTTGGTTGGGGTCGTAGCTCCTTTGCTTTCCAGAATATCATATTCTGAGCCCTCTGATCCTTTAATGTAGAAGCTCCTGAATTTTGTGTGATCTTGACCATGGTTCCTTGACACTTAAATTGTTTCTTTCTGACTGCTTACATTATTTTCCCCTTGATCTGGGGACTCTGGAATTTGGCTAGAGTAATCCTATGTGTTTTCATTTAGGGATTTCTTTCGATTTGTCTTACTTTATGGTTCTAGGACGTCAGGACAATTTTCCTCAATTTTTTTTAATTGTGGCTTTCAGATATTTTAAAATTATTTAAAAATTATCTCTCCTCAATCTATTTTCCTGGTCAGTTATTTTTCCAATGAGATATTTCACATTTTCTTCTATTTTTCCATTATTTCAATTTTACTTTATTGTTTCTGAATGTCTCATGGGGTCATTAATTTTCACTTGCCAGATTCTCATTTTTAAGTAATTATTTCTTCATTGAGCTTTTATACCTCTCCTTTCCTATTTGTCCAATTCTCCTTTTAAGAGTTATTTTCTGTATTTTCAAAGTATCTTTTACAAGCTGTTCATTCTCTTTTTTAAAAAAATTAACATTTTATTTATTTTCCAATTATATACAATAGCAGTATCTACCTATCATTTTTTGTAAGGTTTTGAATTTTACAATTTCTCCTCCCCCCCACAGAAGACTGTCTGATAGTCTTTACATTTTTCCCTGCTGTAAAATGAATGTGTTATAAGAGTAAACATAAACCCCCCCTCCTCCCCCCAAGAAGGTTAGAAACCTCAAGAATAGAAAGAGAAGGAAAAAAAAACGTACTTCAGTCTGTGTACAGATTCAAATGGCTCTATCTCTGGGGTGAGTTGCTTTCTTTATCATAAGTCCACCAGAGAAGTGGCTTCAATATTTTTCCCACAGTTGCTATTACTAGCTGTACCTCTACTCTATTCCTTCCCACTCTCATTTATTCTATTCTCTCTCTCCTTTCATCACCTGTCCAAAAGTGTGTTATATCTGAGTACCCTCTTCCTCGATCTTTCCTCTCTTCTATCACCTATTCCCCCCTTCCCTCCCCTCATTCCCCCTGATCCCATCCCTTTCTTCCCATTTTTCTCTAGGGTAGGATAGATTTCCTCACCCTATTAAGTGTGTATGTTTTTTCCTCTCTGAGCCATTTATGATGAGAATGAAGGCTCACTTATTCCCCCTTGCCTTCCCCCTTTTCCACTCCATTGAAAAAGCTTTTTCTTGACTCTTATGTGAAATTTCTTAGCTTTTTCATCTCCTTTCCCTTCCTCCTAGGACTTTCTTTTATCACCCATTGACTCCATCTTTTTACTATATTATAGCATTATATTCCTCTCCTTCCTATGTCATATATATATATATATATATATATATATATATATGTATTCCTTCTAACAGCTCTTATAAATGAGAAAGTTCATATGAGTTATCAATATCTTCTTCCCATGCAGGAATACAAACAGTTCAATATCATTAAGTTCCTCATAGTCAGTCCTTCTCTTCCACCTCCTCTATGGTTCACTAGAGTCCTGTACTTGGAGATCATACTTTCTGTTCAGCTCTGGTTGTTTCAGTAGGAAAGTTTGAAAGTCCCCTGTTTCATTGAAAGTCCATCTTTTTCCCTGAAAGAGGATGTTCAGTTTTGCTGGGTTGCTCAGTTGTAAACCAAGACCTTTTGCCTTCTATCATATTCCAATCCCTATGAGCCCTTAATATAGATGCTGCCAGATCCTGGGTAATCCTGACTATTGAACCTCAGTAGTTGAATTGTTTGTTTCTGGCAACTTTTAGAATTTTCTCCTTGATTTAGAAGTTTTGGAAGTTGGCTATAATATTCCTGGAAGTTTTTCTTTTGGGATCTCTTTCAGGAAGTGACCAGTGAATTCCCTCAATTCTGCTTCTAGGATCTCAGGGCAATTTTGCTGTATTATTTCTTGAAAAATGAAGTCAAGGCTCTTTTCCTGATTGTGGTTTTCAGATAGCCCAATAATTTTCAAATTATTTCTTCTGGTTCTGTTTTCAAGGTTGGTTGTTTTTCCAGTGAAATATTTCACATTTTCTTCTAATTTCTGGCTTTTTTGGAAGAGTTCTATTTCTTTCTGATTTCTTGCAAAGTCATCAGCTTCCTTTAGTTCCATTCTGCATTTGAAGGAATTATTTTCTTCAGAGAGCTTTTTTTATCTCCTTTTCCAGCTGGCCAGTTCTGCTTTTTAAGGCATTCTTCTCCTCATTTGCCTTTTGTTTTGCTTTTTCCATTAGGCCTAAACTGGTTTTTAAAATATTATTTTCAGTATTTTTTGTATATCTTTCCACCAAGCTTTTGATTTGGTTTTCATAATTTTTCTGCATCGCTCTCATTTTGACTCCATCTTTCTTAATTGCTTTTCAAAATCTTATTTGAGGTCATCCATAGTCTGAGCCTGTTTTCTATTTCTCTCAGAGGTTTTGGATACAGAAGCTTCAATTTTGTCATCTGAGTATGTGTTTTGATCTTCCATGGGACTAAAGTAATTCTCTATAATCAGATTCTTCCTTTTGTTCACTCATTTCCTCAGCCCAAGACAGCACTTCCAAGGCTTTGGGGTTTTGGGGGGGGGCACCCCACTGGGACCTTTATTCCAACAAGCTCTTATGCTCTCTCCTGTGTGCTTTGATATGTAGATGACCACCTCACTTACCTCTGCCCTGGAGCTGTAAGGAGGGATCCTACTTGACTACTTAGTATGAAAGCCCAAACTGCAACATTGATTTGAGTGTAGGCAAACAGCCGAGTCCTACCCTGAGGGAGAGCAGAGAAATTTATTTTTTTTCTTTTATTGAAGATTTTGAGTTTTACAATTTGAGTGTGATGAGAGAAAAATAATATCCTTAAGGAAGAAACAAAAAGTATAAGAGATAGCAAGATCAGACAATAAGATATCTGGGTTTTTTTTTTCTCCCTAAATTAAAGGGAATAGTCCTTGAATTTTGTTCAAACTCCACAGCTCTTTATCTGGATACAGATGGTATTCTCCATTGCAGACAGCCCAGAATTGTCCCTGATTGTTACACTGATAGAATGACCAAGTCCTTCAAGGTTGAACATCACTCCCATGTTGCTGTTAGGGTGTACAGTGTTTTTCTGGTTCTGCTCATCTCACTCAGCATCAGTTCATGCAAATCCCTCCAGGCTTCCCTGAATTCCTGTCCCTCCTGGTTTCTAATAGAACAATAGTGTTCTGTGACATACATATACCACAGTTTGCTAAGCCATTCTCCAATTGAAAGATATTTACTTGATTTCCAGTTCTTTGCCACCACAAACAGGGCTGCTATGGATATTTTTGTACAAGTGATGTTTTTACCCTTTTTTATCATCTCTTCAGGGTATAGACCCAGTAGTGGTATTGCTGGATCAAAGGGTATGCTCATTTTTGTTGCCCTTTGGGCATAGTTCCAAATTTCTCTCCAGAAAGGTTGGATGAGTTCACAGCTCCACCAACAATGTAATAGTGTCCCAGATTTCCCACAACCCTTCCAATGATGATCATACTCCTTTCTGGTCATATTGGCCAGTCTGAGAAGTGTGAGGTGGTACCTCAGAGAAACTTTAATTTGCATTTCTCTAATAAGTAATGATTTAGAGCAATTTTTCATATGACTGGATTGCTTTGATCTCCTCATCTGTAAATTACATTTGCATATCCTTTGACCATTTGTCATTTGGGGAATGTTTTTTTTTTTAAATGACCCAGTTCTCTGTATATTTTAGAAATGAGTCCTTTGTCAGTATCATTAGTTGTAAAGATTATTTCCCAATTTCCTATGTTTCTTTTGATCTTGGTTACAGTAGTTTTATCTGTGCAAAAGCTTTTTAATTTAATGTAATTGAAATCATCTAGTTTGTTTTTGGTGGTGTTCTCCATCTCTTCCTTAGTCATAAACTACTCCCCTTTCCATAGATCTTACAGTTAAACTAGTCCTTGATCTTCTAATTTCCTTCTGGTATTGTTTTTTATGTCTAAATTCTGTAACCATTTGGATCTTGTCTTGGTAAAGGGTGTGAGGTGTTGGTCTAATCTAATTTTCTTCCATACCAACTTCCAATTTTCCCAGCAGTTTTTATCAGAGAGAGAGTTTTTATCTCAGTTGCTAGATGCTTTGGGTTTATCAAACAGCAGATTACTATAATCATTTCCTACTATTGCACCTAGTCTATTCCACTGATCCACCACTCTATTTCTTAGCCAGTACCAGACAGTTTTGATGACTGATGCTTTATAATATAATTTTAGATCTGGTAGGGCTAAGCCCCCTTGTTTTGTACTTTTTTCATGAAATTCCTGGAAATTCTTGACTTTTTATTTCTCCATATGATTTTACTTACAACTTTTTCTAACTCATTAAAGTAATTTTTTGGAACTTTGATTGGTAGGGCACTAAACAGGTAGTTTAGTTTTGGTTGAATTGTCGTTTTTATTATATTAGCTCGACCTATCCATGAACAGTTGATATTTGCCCAGTTATTTAAATCTGATTTAATTTGTGTGAGATGTGTTTTATAATTGTTTTCAAAGTTTCTGAGTATGTCTTGGCAAATAGACTCCCAGGTATTTTATATTGTCTGAGATTACTTTGAATGGGATTTCTCTTTCTAACTCTTCCAGGCAGAGAAATTTCTGCAGTCTTCCCTGACCCCCTTACAGTCTCTGGGAGTGCAGGCTGCTTTCTCCAGATTCTCACTGCAGATTCTGTAACCCGTGCTCCTCACTCCACACCAGATTGTAGCAGAGTTCCCTCACCACCCCTTCAAACTGTTACTGGTAATCTCTTGGCTGGGCTGGATTGGGCTGTGCTGCAGCCCCGGCTTTTTTCCAATTCCCAGTCTTGGTGAAACACACCTTTCCCATGGAACTTCTAAGTTGTCTTGGACTGGGAAAATGAATCACTCAGTCTTTCTTTGGGTTCTGCCCTTCTAAATTTTGGCTAGAGTCATAATTTGTTGGCTTTTGGAATTTTGGGGGAAAGGAGTTCCCAGGAAATGCTGCCTTCACGCCACCATCTTTGCTCCGCTATTTATTCTCTTTTGATAATTTTCTTGCATCTTATTTCTTTTCTCAGTTTTTCCTCCCTCTCTTGTTGATTTTTATAATCCTTTTTTGAGCTCTCACCTGGAATTCTTGTTGGGCTTGTATCCAATTCACTTTTTTTTTTAATTTTCCTTTTAGTTGTTTTGACATTGTTTTCTTCAGAGCTTGTCTTGAGCTTCCCCATTTCTTGACTTTTAACTTTGTGTTAAAATTGGGCTCTCTTCCTGGGGTGGAGTGGGTATTTTCCTATGCTTCATGTTTTCTGTGTTGTTATTTTCAAAGCTAGGTCTGAGGATCTGTAGGTTTTCATTGCTTCCAAGACTGTGATCTAGGGAGAGGTGTAGTCACTATTCTCCCTTCCTATGCTCTACTCTTTATCTATAATGGGACCTTGTATCCCTGTAGCTACAGAGGTTAGCACTCTTGTTGGTCCTAGAACTATGTAGGACCAAATCCCTTACTCTTCTGAAGTTGTAATGGCTAGTACTCCTTCCTACCTTAGATCTGAGACAAGAGTCTCTGCTTCCCTGTGAGCAACCACAAACAGTCTTCTCTGGAAATGGAATTTCTCTTCCCCAGGGCCTTATGACCAGGGCCCTGATTCCCTGTAGCCACAAATGCTAGTACTTCTCTCCGCCCTGGAAGTGCTTATCAGCAGTGCAAATAGAGTCCTGAACCCACACTAGCAGAGGGTCCTCTGTACCCTCTTGTTGACCAGTTGTCTGTCACCCTCACTGTATGTGGACTGAGAGCTCCCAAAGCTGCTGTTGCTGGTATGGTTGCTTCCAGTGTGCTTTACTTAACAAATGAAACTGTTAAATTGTAGGCATTTTTATCTTGCCTAAGGAATAACAGTTTAGGGACAGACATATTATTGATATTCATTATTTCAAGTATGTTCCTAGGGAGAACATTTAGGTATTTATATATTTAGACAAACAGCATGAGACTCTTCCTGCTGTGTTCCACTTCTTCACAAAGAAAAAAACAACTATATAAGAAAGATATAATGACTTAACATTCAATCTTTGAGTCTTAACATTAGTATTCCTTTTCTCTTTAGGAAGATTTTCAGTCAATGACCTATGGATTTAAAATGGCGAATAGTGTGACAGATCTTCGAGTTACCGGTGAGACTTTATAAAGAAGCTTTATATTTTGATATGTATCCTTCATGAAATTAATATGCTACCTTTTAACCATAATATATCTATCTTAGGCATGCTAAAAGATGTAGAAGATGACATGCAAAGAAGAGTAAAGGTATGCATTTTTTTCCTTGTTTTTCTTCACCATCATTGTGAAAGAGAAACTTCTTGCAAGTCAAGGTTACAATTGAGGAGATACTACTTTGAGACCCAGGCATCACTCAGCATGAATATCTTTGCATTTGTCCTGCCCCTATGCCTTTTTTCTCCATCTTGCTCTTGCTCTGGGGTTAGTAGTTATATAATACTGCCATTTTTCCTAGAAAGGTATAAATCTACTGCTCCATTTACTACTACTACTACTACTACTACTACTACTACTACTACTACTACTACTACTACTTTCACAACTCCTCTCTCAGGCTTATATGAAAACTCCCTTACCTAGGTGCTGTGGTTTATATTTATGCTTCCTTACTTTAGAGTACAACTCTCACTTTTTTGTTATACAGCTCTAACACCTAGCCCAGTGCTTGGAACTTAGTGGATATTGATTCCTTCAAAGTCTTGCTGTGGTCTGACTTTTAGTATTCATCAGGATATTAATATCAAATTGAATTGAATTCATGGGACATTTGTTAAATATTCCTCTAGAAAAGGCACTGTACAAAGTGCTGAGGGACAACAAAAAAATTGCTGGTTATCTGAATTACTCTGATTATTTGAAACTAAAATTGAGGATTTAATATTTATTTTAACTAATAAAAATCTAATCTCATAGATTTAGTATCTTAGCAAAAATTGTATATTTAAGAAGTGTCATGTTTTTTTCTGTAACTCCAATAAAAATGATGTCCCAGATATTAGGAAAGTAAATGTCTGGCCTGTCCTAACCAAGCTTAGAACTCCATTTATTATTTAATTAAAACACACAAACAGAAGAATTTTTATGGTCATCTATCATGAAATTGCTGGTATCAGTATATAATTAATCATGATACTATTCATGAATTTAAACAGTATTTTTTTGTTCATTTTACAAGATTTATTTAGCACTTTAGTACCTCCTTCTATACACTTGGTCCTATGCCAAGTGTCAGATGAAAAATGACATTGTTCTTTCTTCAACAAATTCATTCTAATAATGGGTATGTGAGGAAAGAAGAATAAGACGTATACACAAAGTAATGTGATAGAATATAGATTATAAATGCAGAAAATAATTCTAAAAAGAAAATATGAGTGATAAAGATCATTTTCAGCTGGGGTAATCAGGTAAGATTTTATGAACTGAGATTTGAGCTGAATCTTGAAGAAATACAAGGATTTCAAGAGGTGGAGCTATGTAGGATATGGCATTCTGAGTATATCATGTATCATGTTACTCGATCACCACAGTAGCCCTTTGAAGTACACAAGATAATATACCTGTTCTATACATGAGAAAACTGATGCATAAAACTTAGATTTTATAATTTTCCTCAGCTAGTAGAAAAACAGAACCTACTAGAGTGTGGCACAACTCATATCTGCTCCACAGTGTAAGTGCCCTTTCAGTGATTCTATAGTGCCATATATTGAGAAAGTTCCTACTCTGCCCAGATAAATGAGAGCCTGACTTAAGCAGAGTCTGTATTTGGCAAGATCTCTTGGGTTTTGAATAGCTATAGGAATATTTAACTTGATATTTGTTTTCTACCCATGAAATTTGTGAAATTTACTGTTTATGATGTTTGACTTTTAACTTAGTTATGTGACTCATTTTAATTGTCTAATTTATATTAGGTAACTTTTGGTAGCTTTCTTCCTGATATGTGCTTTTTTTATATATATAGAATTAATATGAAGAAAATCTCTTACTTTTATTTTTAAATACTGATTTATGCTAACTAGAATTTAATTTAGAGTTGATTATAATATCTTATTGACTTATTTCTTCTTTTTTTCTAATTGATGCAGTTTGGGGTTTTAATTCAAACTTTTTAAATTTTAGAGCACTCGAAGTCGACAAGGAGAAGAAAGAGATCCAGACGTTGAACTTGAAGTAATTGAACTTATTTTCTGGTAGATAATATCAGAGAAGTCTACCTCTTAATGTTATAGTTTTATGAACTACGTTGTAATATATGGAAGCTCTTTTTAAGGTATTTCTTCAAAAAATTGGACCTTGCAAGGGCTTTTATTTCCCTTGTGTTTATTTTGATACAGTAATAATCTGTTGGGTTATCTAGCATTTTCCTCCAAAGCCTCCCAAAACACTTTCAAATATATTGTTTCAAATATCCAGAAAGAAGTTTTATGTTTATTTTCCAAACAGTGAAACTAAGATGTAGAGGATCCTAAGAACTTGTACAAGGTCACAGAATTAATGTCAAAAGTTAAGGCAAGAATCTAAAATTTTGGCTCTCTGCCCAATATTGTTTTTAATTGCCTTTTTAATGTGAATGAATTAAATTTTTGTAAAAATTAGTACTTTGAAGTCACATGGGAACAGTTAACTTTGTACATTGGAAGCTTATCTTTTCTGTGGATTCATATCAGAATGTAGGTTTAGAGTTTGCTGTATTGTTAGGAATTCAAAGAAATTTAAAGTAGCATACATAAATGTCTTAACAAAATAGTTTTTTTACAATAGAAAAAAGACTTTCTATTTTTAATAATTAAAGGAATATTTAATATTTTAAAATAAATTAGCTTTGAAAATCAACTCCTAACTATTAGGCATTTCTTTTGTTTTAGCATCAACAATGTTTAGCTGTTTTTAGTAGAGTAAAATTTACTCGAGTGTTACTGACTGTTCTCATCGCTTTTACTAAAAAAGAGGTAAGAACACTTTCTTTCATTTTGTCATTTGTTTCTGATGTAATATCTTCATGTACTAGAAATATTATAACTTAAAATATAAGCTAAACTGTGTTCCTTGATCAGTTAATGATAATAACAAGACCCAGCTGAAATAGCCATGACCAAAAAGTGAACCTTGGGTGGCTTTTTTCCTTCCCACTTGCTTGGTGTGGCATTAGCCATTGGCTCCATGAGAAAAAATTTTTTAAAATAATCAATTTATCTATATTGTAGGAATGGAAGAACCAACCCTTTCCCATCCACCAAACTGTTCTAGTCTTGGCTCTCCAAATCTTTTCATGAAGTCATATACCTTATCCAGTTTTCTTATACTGTTGTCCACCCTAATTTAGAGATATCACAACTTCAATCTGCTAATTTCCTACAGATTAATGTGTTAAAAATTTATGGAGGTATATCTGGGAAACCCAGGAGCATTTTATATTAGATTTTGTAAATAATTAGATCCTAAAGGAACAGCTAGGTGGTGACATGGATCGAGTACTGGCCCTAGAGTCAGGAGGCCCTGAGTTCAAATCTGTCATCAGATACTTTATAATTACCTAGCTATGTGACCTTGGGCAAGTCACTTAAGCCACTGCCTTGCAAAAACCAAAAATAAAATGAAATAATTATATGCTCAAGATGAAAATAAACATTTGGTTCCTTATTTAGCTGGAGTTGGATAGTTCTATATTAAATCATTAGTTTATAAAAACCAAAGATGTTACCAAAGCTTTTGGTAACTGAATGACTGAATCGATGTACAACTCCACCAGCACAGTACTAATTATCCTGTTTTTCTACACTTTGTTCCAATCTTGTGCCAGTTTGATGAATTTGAAGTAAAATCTCAGAATCGTTTTAATTTATGTTATCTTAGGAATAGTAATTTTTGTTGAGGGTATCATACTTATTTGTATTTCTTCTGAAAACTTGTTTATACCCTTTGATTCCTTAACATTTGGGAAATGGTTCTTAGTCTTATATGTTTGTGCATATTCACTCTGTATTTTGGTCAAACTTTTATTAGCAATGCTTGATACAAAGTTTTTTCTTAGAATCAATAGCTAGTTGTATTCTAGTTGTATTCATTTTGAAAATTTTTCAGTTCTATGTGGTTGAAATTGACTGTTTTGTCTTTTGCCATCACTACCTCTGTGCTTTGCCATCACTACCTCTTCTCATTTTTTTTGTACTTAAAGATTTTATTTTGAGTTTTACAATTTTTTCCCTCAATCTTACTTCCCTCCCCCCACCCCCCACAGAATTTGTCAGTCTTTACATTGTTTCCATGGTATACATTGATCCAAATTTAATGTGATGAGAGAGAAATCATATCCTTAAGGAAGAAACATAAAGTATAAGAGATAACAAGATCAGACAATAAGATAACAGTTTTTTTTTTTCTAAATAAAAGATCATAATCCTTGGTCTTTGTTCAAACGCCACAGTTCTTTCTCTGGATACAGATAATATTCTCCATTGCAGATAGCTCCAGATTGTCCCTGATTGTTGCACTGATGGAATGAGTGAATCCATCAAGGTTGATTATTGACCTCATGTTGCTGTTAAAGGTGTACAGTGTTTTTCTGGTTCTGCTCATCTCACTTAGCATCAGTTCATTCAAATCCCTCCAGGCTTCCCTAAATTCCCATCCCTCCTGGTTTCTAATTAATAATAGTGTTCCATGACATACATATACCACAGTTTGCTAATCCATTCCCCAATTGAAGGACATTTACTTGATTTCCAATTCTTTGCCACCACAAACAGGGCTGCTGTGAATATTTTTGTTCAAGTGATGTTTTTACCCTTTTTCATAATCTCTTCAGGGTATAGACCTAGTAGTGGTATTGCTGGATCAAAGGGTATGCACATTTTTGTTGCCCTTTGGGCGTAGTTCTAAATTGCTCTCCAGAAAGGTTGGATGAGTTCACAGCTCCACCAACAATGTTATTAGTGTCCCAAATTTCCCACAACCCTTCTAACAGTGATCATTATCCTTTCTGGTCATATTGGCTTGGCCAATCTGCTCTTCTCAATTTTTAAATTATATGATGATAAATTTTAGATTTAAGTATTCATTTGCAATTTGTTGTGGCATATGGTATAGATATTGATCTGCCTTCTTTTCTTCCAAATTACTTTCCCGTTTTCTTCTAAATTCTTGTTGAATAGAGGAGTCAATCTGTATTCATTTTTGTCAGGGTCTTGCTTATGTTTCTTTCCACTGACCTTTTTATTGTTTTGAATTGAATTTTGATGATTTTTGCTTTTTAAAATAATTTGAGGTCATCTAATACTGTGCATCCTTCATTTATATTTTAAAATTTATTTCCTGTGAAATTTTTGACCTTTTTATTCCTCCAAATGAAAAAATTAGTTTTGTATAATACTAAATATGTAGAATAACAGCATTATTTTTATTATATTTATGCAGTTCAGTTTTGTACATTATCTGTATCTTCCTTTATTTCTGTAAATAGTTATTTTAAGGATATAGTTATATAAGTTCTATGTCTCATTTAGGTTATGTCCCACATATTTTATACATTTATTTTTAATTGAATGGAGTTTTTCTTTATTTCTTTTGCTTTTATTTTCCAGTATGTCAACAAGCATTTATTAAGTCTATTTGCTGCTATATTCTGTGCTATTCATGTAAATGTTGATACTTTGTGTCTTTATTTTGGGTGCTTTAGTCAAGCTAATAATCATCTTAACTAGTTTTCTCATTGATTTTATAGTATTTTTTAGTACATCATTATATGCTAATTCTCTTTAATTTACTTCTTGTCCTATTGTGTTAATATTTCTAGTACTAATCAAGTAATAGAGAAAAAAGAAAGCCTCCTTTTCCCCCTTGAACTCAGTAACACTTCCAGTGTTATTTTAATGCCTATAATGTTAGGTCTAGTACAGGCAAGTGGTGCAGTGAAGAGTTGTCTGTACCTGGGATTCAAGACAACTTGAGTTCAAATCAGGCCTCTCAGATACTTACCAGCTCTGTAACCCTGAGCAAGTCATACTGCCTCTTGTTGACCTTAGTTTTCTTTATTGTAAATTGGGATTGTGAGCATCAAATGAAATATTTCTTAAATTCCTGGAACATAGAAGACACTTGTTAAATGCTTGTTTCCCTCATTCTTGACTTTAGATAAATACTTCTAATCATATTAAACGACCTGTCCACCATGCCAAAACATTTCATTGTTTTTACATGAATAATTGGTATATTTTTGAAGGCTTTTTCTGTATCTGTTGACATAACTATGTGATCTTGTTACATACATGATTAATTATGCTAATAATTTCCTAATATTAAAACATTTTTTTCATTGCTGATTAATTTTTCAGACAAGTGCTGTTTCAGAAGCTCAGAAACTGATGATTCAAGCAGCAGATCTTCTATCTGCTATTCACAATTCATTACATCATGGAATCCAGGCACAGAATGATACTACAAAAGGAGGTAATCATCCTTTTTCTTCCCATTCTTTTTCAGGAACATAATGCCAGACAGTACTCATTTTACAAACAAACTTTGGAACACAGCGCATGTGTAAGTTCCTTGGATCTTGTGATGCTTTTTTTTTTGTAGAAACAAAGAAAAGGCCCTTAGGTGCCAAGTAAACTAGTAAAAACTTATTCTAATTATCATATAACTGAAGAATAGTAATGGCTCATACAGTGTTTTAAGACTTAATAATGTCCCTTCCTCAGAACAACCCTGAGATAGCCTGTGGATATATTTCCTTCATTGATGAGGAAACTGATGCAGAGAGCCTTAAGTGGCTTGCCCCTAATCACAGAGTTGGTGAGTGTCAGCAGGAATTTGAACTGGGACTCCTGACTCTGAGTGTTCTTTCCACTATACAAAAAAAATCTTACTTCAAAACACTATAAAAATATTTCTGTAGGGAAATGAATTCTGAGTTCCAGGAAGAGATGCCACAGACACATCTTTATTCCTGCAACCCTGACAATGGGAGTCCCCAGGCACTGGCTATGACTTATATAACCTAAGGCAAGAGCCTTGGTAGGCATTGAGGCTTGGGGGAACTAGGAAATTGTTAGAAAACATATTAATTCTCCTTTGAAGCAAGAGAAGTAGTGATTGAGGGCTTTGAATGGCAATAAATAATTTATTAACTTTATGGAATTGTCATGCCTTTGTCTTGTGCTAAGGCTAACTCTGCTGCCAACTATTGTTGGACAGTTGAAATTGGCGAGAGGAAGCTAGGATATGGGGTTGAGGAACAAAATTACTAGATTAAATTCATTGTCACCACAGATCCCACTATTTAGATTGAGACCCCAGAATTGGTACAGCATGAGAAGCTGAATGTATCAAATATTGATGGTTGTAGTAATGAAGAGTAAGGGTGCATGATGCTATGCCCTAACCAGAAAGCCTAGTTAGTAAGGGAGGAGGTGCATTTTGTACAATTTGGAAAAATATTTAGTATATGAATAGTATCATGGTTCTAAATGTAACAAGATTATTTTAAAGCTAGAATGTCACTGTATTGTACTCCTCAGATCTAGATTATTTGTTTGCATGTGCACATTTGATTGTCAACATACTGCACTGAGTAGAACTCCTTGAGATGCTTAAAAACATTAATGAAAGATCCTCATTGGGCCTTATGAAATGGATGATTTTAAAGTATAAAATATAATCTGACTTTGTTGTATATAATTTTATACTTTAGGTTATTTTAACCTATATTGGCGATTGTGTATTTAATCAGAGTATTTCACAGTATCCAAATGTGGTTATTGACCTTTTCACGTGATTATTTTATAATTTATTAAGGAGAAATTTCTGGCTGAAATCAAATAGGCAAGAACTGGCATGGTAATAAAGCCTTGGCAATCTCTTAACTCTTTTTCAAAATTCCTTTTAACTCATTTAGTTGAATGTATATGATAATTTTTTTAATTTAATTAGAGACCTAATTTTACAAATCATCTACAATGAATGTGGAGAAAATCTATTTCATAAGAGGATATTACTTAAAATTTGATCTTAAGGAATCAATTTCAAAGTTCTTGATTCTGACATCTGATTCTTTTTAATATTGTGACTTTCTGCTTAGTTATAAAGAGAATATTTTATTGCAGTTTGGTTTTTTAATCTAAGAAGCCGAAGCCTGTGTTATTTTCTACTAGAAATAAAGAACAACCTTCCAACTAGATGCTTATGAAAAAATACTTATGTCATTAATTTCTGAAAATCTCCTACTAGAATATGAAACTTCATCAGGCACTGTGCTATGAATACAAAGAAAGGCAAAAACATCACCTCTGCCCATAGGGAGCTCGCAGTCTAATGGGAGAGACCCTGTGCAAATAGTTATGTATATACGAGATATAAATAGTGTAAATGGAAGGCATAGATATTAGTAGGAAGGCACTAGGTGGGGCAGGAACTGGGAAAGGTTTCCTTCCTGCAGAAGCTGGGATTTAAGCTAAAGGATTCTGAAGGAATGTAAAGAAGCTGGGAGGCAGAGCATTTTAGACTTGGGGGACAGTCAGGGAAATGGCAGAGAAAAGGAGAAGTCAGGAAATAGAAAGTCATCCTGTGCAAGAAATAGTATATAGGCCAGTTTAGCTGGATCTTTGTGTCCATGGAGGGGAATAAGTATAAGAAGACTGGAAAGGTAGAGCAGAGCTGGGTTGTCATAATAAAAGCCTACCACATGCCATAATAAAAGGGAAAAAAACAACCCCTGTTTTCAGCTTATGTAGTCTAATGGGGAGAGAATGTGCAAACAGATAGGCAGAGGATAAACTGGAGAAAGCCACCCAAAATAAGGAACTAGAATTAAGCAAGATCAGAAAAACCTTCCTGTAAAAGGTGGGGTTTTTAGGTTGGACTTGAAGGAAGCTAGGATAGTCAGGAGATAAATGAAGAGAGATAATTCCAAGCATAGGTTACAGTCAGTGAAAATGCTCTAAGTTGGAAGATGAGATTTCTTTTGAACATAACAGGAAAAAGGCTAGTGTCACTGGATTGCAGAATTATGTGGAAGAGTGTAAGATTAGAAGACCAGAAGGCTGGGAGGGGTAGAAAAGGGAGGGAGGACGATTGTTAAGGGTTTTAGTACCAAATAGGATTTTACTGTTCATTCAGGAGGTGATATGAAATTTATTGAATAGAGGACTTTAAGTGTCAAACAGCATTTTATCTTCGATCATGCTAGATATTATTGCATAGGATTATGACATCAGAAATTGCTTTGGCAGATGTATGGAGGACATATTGGAGAGGGGGGAGAGAGATATGTTAAGGAAAACATTTGTGAAGCTACTGTGAGATGATGAGGGCCTGAACTGTCTGATAACTGTTTGAGGGGAGGGGAGGACAAATGTGAAGTTTTGTAGAGGCAAAAAAAAGACAAGATTTTGCAATTGAGTGAAGTGAGAGGAGAATGAAGTCTAGGATGAAGCTGAAGTTACAAACCTGGAAAACTGGAGGATAGAGCAAACCCTTAACATGTATAGGAAAATTCACAATATGGGTAATTTAGGCAGAAGGTAGGGGAATTGTTTTGGATGTGCTTATAGGACATCTGGGGAGATGTCCAATTAAGCCATTGAAATTTTAGAACTGGAGCTCAGGTTGGATATATAGAACCAGGAATCATCTACAAAAAGATAATTAAAGCCATAACATCTAAGGAAGTCTCCCAAGTAAGAAAGTGAAGAGAACAGGAAAAAAAAAAGATCCAGGACAGAACCTTGGAGTATGCTTACAGTGTTGGGATATGATCTAACAATAGAGACTAAGTAGGAACTGTCAGACATGTACAAGAAGAGAACTACATCATGAATGATTTGCAGAATCTTGCTAGGAATAGCAAGGTATTCCTTGCAAAAGAAAAAGCCAAAATACCAGTGGATGGAATTTTTTTCTCTAGGTATTAGAAGGTTTCAAAGAAAAATGTAGACATCTGATACTTTCAGTCACAAAATGTGAAAGATGTAGTTTGAAAAGCTGCTTGACACATTTGAAGACAGTAATTCCTTGAGCACTCTGACGAGGATGATGTTAATTTTAATGGTATGTAAAAAAGAAAACCAAAGGTCCTAAGAATACTCATGGGTGTGAGGAATCAGACTTGTAATGTAGTGATGACAATAACTTTAGTGATTTGAATGAAGAAGAGCTTTCCTTGATGTTCATATGGATAAAGAATTGGAGGACATTGATGAAGCTGGAGGTATATTCATAGATGTGCTGGTTAAAGAAAATGAAAGTATTTCAGAACTAATGGATGAAGTCAGCACCAAAATCAGCATTTAAAAAAAAATGGAAATGGGAAAAAAACTAATGATGTTGCCTTTACTGGACAACTTTAAGGACCAGGACAGAAAAAGAAGCAATCCGTTAGTGATTACAGTTTATTTCTTTCTAGTGGATGAAAGCATTGGATACAAGTTTGATAATGTTGGGATGAATACTGTGACTAATGAAACTGATGCAAGTATCAAACACCTTAAGTGGGAGACAGAATAAAATGACTGGCTTAATAACAGGTGTCAGTGAGGAAGAAAAAATTTCAGAGAGTTCCTAAAAGCACTAAAAAAAGTCAAAGAAAAAATTATTATTTTTTTCTTTTAAAAATTTTTTTATTTATTTTGAATTATACAATTCCCCCCCCCATCTCGCTTCCCCCACACACACAGAAGGCAGTCTCTTAGTATTTACATTGTTTCTGTGGTATACATTGATCTAAGTTGAATGTGATGAGAGAGAAATCATATCCTTAAGGAAAATTAAAATAAAATATGAGATAACAAAATTACATAATAAGATAACTTTTTTTAAATTAAAGTTAATAGTCTTTGGTCTTTCTTCCAAATCCACAATTCTTTCTTTGGATACAGATGGTATTCTCCATTGCAGACAGCCCCAAATTGTCCCTGATTGTTGCACTGATGGAATGAGCAAGTCCATCAAGGATGATCATTGCCCCCATGTTGCTGTTAGGGTGTACAGTGTTTTTCTGGTTCTACTCATCTCACTCAGCATCAGTTCATGAAAAAATTATTTTTTTAAAAGCAGCAATTATTTATAACTTTGAAATTCAACTTCTAGTTTTTATTTTAACCATTTTTAGTTCAGTTTTATTTGGCTGCTTCCAGGCTATTGATTTGTAATAAATAGCAAATAACACCTTCAAAACATTTTTCATTTCACAGGTGAGAAAACACAGGGGACCAGAATGATTGAAAGACTTGGTTAAGGTCATATTCTTAGTGACAGAGTTAGAGCTAAAAAACTGTTATACTCTTCAATCATTAATCTTTTTTTTTTTAAGATTTTAGTTATTTTGGGGCAGCTAGGTGGAGCAGTGGATAGAGCACCAGCCCTGGAGTCAGGAGTACCTGAGTTCAAAACCGACCTCAGACACTTAACAGTTGTGTAGCTTTAGCCACTTAACCCCATTTGCCTTGCAAAATCCTAAAAAAAAAGATTTTATTTATTTTGAGTTTTACAATTTTTCCCCTAATCTTACTTCCCTCCCCTCACCCCCCACAGAAGGCAATTTGCCAGTCTTTACATTGTTTCCATGGTATATAATGATCCAAATTGAATGTGATGAGAGAGAAATCATATCCTTAAGGAAGGAACATAAAAGTATAAGGTAGCAAGATCAGACAATAAGATAACAGGTTTTTTTCCCTAAACTAAAGGTAATTGTCCTTGGTCTTTGTTCAAACTCCATAGTTCTTTCTCTGGATGAAGATGGTATTCTCTATTACAGACAGCCTCAAATTGTCCCTGATTGTTGCACTGATGGAATGAGCAAGTCCATCAAAGTTGATCATCACCCCGATGTTGCTGTTAGGAGGGTGTACATTGTTTTTCTGGTTCTGCTCATTTCACTCAGCATCAGTTCATGCAAATCCCTCCAGGCTTCCATGAATTCCCATCCCTCCTAGTTTCTAATAGAACAGTAGTGTTCCATGACATACATATACCACAGTTTGCTAAGCCATTCCCCAACTGAAGGATATTTACTTGTTAAATCATAAATCTTTCTTTTTTTTTTTTTTGGCAAGGCAAATGTGCTTAAGTAGCTTGCCCAAGGCCATACAGCTAGGTAATTATTAAGTGTCTGAGACCAGATTTGAACCCAGGTACTCCTCACTCCAGGGTCGGTGCTTTATCCACTACACCACCTAGCCGCCCCAAATCATAAATCTTAATACACCATGCTTCTGTTCCATTGGAGAAGCAATCTTGTGGAAAGTTTTATTAGAGTCAGGTACTTAGTTCTTGACAGCAGTGTCCCTTGCCCTTATTTTTATTTAACTCCTTGCACTTTAACTAGTTACTGGTAATTTCACTTTTGAATTATTTGTAACTTTATTTATTTAATGCCTATTATAAATATGTAGTGTCTCTTCAAGGTAATTTAATGAGGAGGAAAACTGTAGAAGACTTTACCTGTATCAAAGGTGCTTATAATTTAAATGCAATGGAGAACAAAAAGTTGGGTAGGGGTAAATTTTCAGGGTAAACCTGGATTGAAAGGTTAACAGTTGAACCACAGAAAGATATAAGAATAGTCTCTCTCACTTCGAGCTGCCTGTTTTAAATACTGCGCATTAATTTGTAGGTCACTGTATAATTAAAAACCCTTCACAGTTTCTTGTTAATCAGGGACAGGATATACACTCTTAACTGACTCAAAGACCTTATAACCTTCTGGATAGAAGTTTTTTTTTCCTTTACCCCCCTTTTTTTTTTTTTTTTAACATTTTCATGTGTCTCCTGAACCTCCTGTTTGATATCCAAATTTTCTATTTAGCTCTGGTCTTTTCATCAGGAATTCTTGGAATTCTTCCATTTCATTAAATGTCCATCTTTTCCCCTGAAAAAGAAGACTCGGGGTGGCTAGGTGGCGCAATGGATAGAGCACTGCCTTGGAGTCAGGAGCACCTGAGTTCAAATCCAGCCTCAGATACTTAATAATTACCTAGCTGTGTGGCCTTGGGCAAGCCACTTAACCCCATTGCCTTGCAAAAACTTTAAAAAAAAAAGATGATTCAGCTTTTCGGGATAGTGTATTCTTGGCTGCATTCCAAGCTCCCTGGCTCTTCAGAATATCTCATTTCAGGCCCTTCAATCCCTTAATGTTGATGCAGCCAGGTCCTGCATAATCCTTACTGTGGCTCCTTGGTATTTAAATTGTTTCCTTCTGGCTGCTTGCAGGATTTCCTCTTTTATCTGATAGTTCTGGAATTTGGCCACAACATTCCTTGGTGTTTTCATTTTAGGATCTCTTTCTGGAGGGGATTGATGTACTCTTTCAATAACAATTTTCCCTCTAGTTCCATGATATCAGGGTAGTTTTCCATCACTAAATCCTGTAATATTAAGTCCAGACTTTTTTCTCTTCAATGTTGTCAGGAATTCCAATAATTCTCAGGTTGCCCCTTCTCGATCTGTTCTCAAGGTCAGTGGTTTTGCTGATGAGGTATTTTACATTTTCTTCTATTTTTTCTATTTTTTGATTTTGTTTAACAGGCTCTTGCTGTCTCATAGAGTCATTAGGGTCTGCAGACTCCATTCTTTTTTTAGGGAGAAATTTTCTTCATTTACCTTTTTCAACTCCTTTTCCACTTGGTCAGTTCTACTTTTGAAAGAGCTTTCCATTTGACCAATTGAGGTTTTGAGAGAATTATTTTCTTTTTGTATTTTCCCAGTTTGAGGATCTGAGAGAATTATTCTCATTTTGTATTTGTCCATTTGTATTTTCCACTGTTTTGTTTTCTTGTTGCAAGGTGTTAATCTTCTCTTGGGTTTCTTTTTTCAAATTTTCCAATTGATTTTTAAACTCCTTATTTCTTCAAGGAAGTGTTTCTGTGCTGGAGACCAGATCATATTCTCCTCAGAAGTTCTAGGTTTCTCTGAATTAGGGTCTTTTTCCTTCCAAGAATTTTTCAATGGATCCACCTTTCTGCTGACCTTTCTTCATTTTGCTAAGACCTTGACTTGGGGAGGGGCTGGTTCACAGGTTTGGTGTTGGGATCCCTAGAGACTTTACTCACTGAGTGCAGTTTCTCTGGCTGGCTAGCAGGAGGTGCTGGTTGCTTTCTCTGGAGTGTCTGTGACCTTGATTGAGGCCCTCTTCCTTAGCCTGAAGGGAGCCAGTGAAGCTGTTAAATTCTTTTGCCTTCAATCAGTGGTGGGCTCTACCCTGGGGTGAAGTCATTCCTCTCCCTATTGTCAGCTGGGCTGGTTCTTCTGCTCACACATCTGTGCCTGGGGCTGAAATTGTGTTTGTTCTGGGAAGAGGCCTCAGCTGCAATGGAGGCATGGACTCAGAGATCCTTAGACCCGAGGAGCCCAGGGATGGTGGACACAGATCTTCTGCACCGGAACTCTCCCCCCCAGCCCTGTCAGCAAGCTCCAGAGGGTTAACACCAACACCAATGCCTCTGTTCCCTATTAGACCCAAGCACCCCTCCCTCCCAGCCCTGATGCTGATCAAGCAGGTCCTCAGGCACCCGGGGCTCCAATCCAGCCCCTAATCAGGCTGATCCACATCTGATTCACCCTCTGCACCCAGAATCACCCACGGATGTGGAAGATAAATCCTGAGGTAGATGTTCTTTCTCCTGGCTTTTTTTCTTTCTGGGTTTTGTGGGTCGGATTTCTGTTAAGAGGTTTGTTTCATAGCATAGATGGGGAAAGATCAGGAGACTTAAGAACTGTGCCTGTCTTCTCTCTGCCATCTTGCCTGGAAGTCCCTTATAAACCTTCTGAATACAACTTAATTAAACTTTCTTAAATTAAAACCTTCAAGTATTGTACTGCTTCATATTCTTTTTGGAACCAAGCAAGATATAATTTCTTCCTTATCTCTTTGTTAGACTCTAGTTTTCATTTCCTTTTCCAGTTTGGTGGTAATCTTGTGCGTTCGCTGAAGAACCTCATTAAACCCCTTGTTAGGATATTTTCAACAGATATTTAGACTTTGAATTTCTTGGTAGAATTTTTAATTAAGATTCAGAAACATTTGCATGAAAAAGTGACCAAAATGATTTAGTTTTAAGTAGGAAATCGATTAAGACTTAAAGAAACTTAAAAGGGTAATTAAACTTTTTTTTCCAAGAAATGTTAAAACAGTAAAAATTTTTATCCTTTTCCTAGTTGTCTATTGCTGGTTATATATATGGAATTGTTTTTGAGTACTAATGGAGACTTTTTTTTTTCCAACTGACCTAGGGTGAAATCAGATTTGTTTGAGTAGCATATAATTTATTTCTAATAGGGTAAAGTAGGACAGAGGATTTTATACTTTAAGAAATTAGTTTCAAATAAGGATACTAAATTGAATTGTGATGATATTTAAACATGAAAAAGTATTATGCAAACCATGTTCATAATATCCATTTCCCATTAATGTTTACTTGCTATGGCATTTCAATTTTCTTTGAGTTGCTGTTTATTACTTAATGTATTCCTTACATTTCAAAGCTGAAAAGTTGATATTAAGATGAAAAAGTAATTATGACTAATCATTTTAGATGTACATTTGATAATACTTTGAAAATGAAGATGTTTATCCCAAAGATGCAATTCAGTTCAGCTAGCAATTTAAAAGTGCTATTTTATATATGAGGAAGCTAGGTAGTACAATGGAGAGAGTACTGGACCTGGAGTTAGAAGGATACTTACTAATTATGTAACCCTGGGCACATCACTTAACCTTGTTTGCCTCAGTTTCAACATTTGTAAAGTAGGCTGAGAAGGAAATGAATAGGCACTCCCAGAAAAATCCCAAAAAGGCATCACAAAAGTCAGACATAACTAAAAACAGCTAGACAACAATTTAACAATATGAAAGAGGCTAGGGATAGGCCATAGGGATACAGAGACAAAATTTCCTGCTCTTAGCACACATTCTCTAGAGGAGATAAGATATATGCACTAATCAATAAGTATGATCTAATTTCATAATTTGAAGGACAACACCAATAGCTGTGAGGATGAACTTCAGGTAAAGTAGCACCTGATAAGTCTTGAAGGAAGCTAAGGAGTCTTAAGAGACACAGAGAGAGGAAATAATTGGAATTTAGAGACCAACTTATAAATTTATTTGACTGAAAAACAGAGTGCACAAGGGAGGCTAGGTGGCGCAGTTGGCTAAGCACCGGCCCTGGAGTCAGGAGTACCTGGGTTCAAATCCGGTCTCAGACCCTTAATAATTACCTAGCTGTGTGGCCTTGGGCAAGCCATTTAACCCTGTTTGCCTTGCAAAAACCTAAAAAAAAAACCCAAAAAACAGTGCACAAATGGGGATAATACGCAACAGTTCCGGAGAAGTAGGTGGGAGCTATGTTGAGAATGTCAGGTGGAGAAATTTGTATTTTAAAAGTACTAGGGAGCCAATGACTATTTCTAAGGGCAGTGTTGAATTTGGACTTTAAGTCTAAAAAATAGTAATTTGGCAACTGTGGGAAGGATATGTTAGAGAGATTGAGAGAGCAAAAGTAGAGGCTAATTAGGAGTTGGGAATCTGTCCTTTGGCCTGTAGAAAACAAATGTCAAGGTGACATGGTAGGGATTTAGGATAGCCTGCTTGAATATGTACTTTCAGATGTTTTAAAATACTGTAAAATAAAGGCAGAAATAGTATTTAGTATTGTATTTATCACAATAAACAGTCACTGGAAAACAGAGTAATGTAGTAGAAAGAACAATGGTAGATCTGGAATTAGAAGACCTGGTTTGAATTCTGTCTCTGCATGTGATCCAGCTGGGAAGTCCTTTGAAATCAAAATGCTTGATGATTTAGCTTATTTCAAGGAGAACTTCATTTCAATTTTAAGTCTGAGAGATGGGAATTAGGCTAGTGATTCATTTTTATCAACATAAAGCAATGCTTTTATATTAATTTAAATTATATTCGTGTGTGTGTATGCACACACACACACACACACACACACACACACAATAGTATTTGATAATTTGTAGAAGGGATTAAACCAGATCTTCCTTATTCATCTTCTTAACATAATTTGTCTTTAGTTGAAATAATGTGAATTCAAGAAACACCAGATACACATATAATCAGATTGAAGTACTTGAAGTACTGTGGATTATAACTACTTAAAGATAGTAGGGATCCTATTATATTCTCTTTTACATATATAATTTGCACCTCCAGAGGGGGCAGATGTAGGTCAAATGTGTTGAAGTTATTAAATCTAATAGTCTTATTTATTATACAAGTTCAAGAATAGAAAAATTGCCAAATATATGGGAAAAAATTATATATAGAGAGACTTGTTTGAGAAACTTTCAAGCTGGCATCTTGCTCTGCTTTACAGAGGTTCACTTAATACATTTAAAATTATTTAATGCAAAGGTTAAAATTAAAAGGAAAGATGAAGAAAAAAATCTTTTTTTTTCTTTTAGATCATCCTATTATGATGGGTTTTGAGCCTCTTGTTAACCAGAGATTGCTTCCTCCTACCTTCCCTCGATATGCAAAAATAATCAAAAGGGAAGAAATGGTCAACTATTTTGCAAAACTTATAGATAGAATAAAAACTGTCTGTGAAGTTGTCAATCTAACAAATTTACACTGTATCCTGGTAAGTAGAGAAATTTTTGGTGTGGAAAAGAACTTCACTTTAGTTAATATGAATGAATTTTTGATATTAGGGATTGAGTACTAAAAAGCCATTGGCTTTGCCACGAAGGAACTTAGTGGTCACCTTAAGAGTTATTTCATTACAGAAGTGGGAGCAGAACTCAGACTATAGAAAAGTTGTTATATATAAAGTAAAGGTAGCACTCATTGATGAACAAGAGGTTCAAGGAATTGTCAGAGAGATGGGAAAAGGTGGAAGTAAGCCCAAGCAGATTTTTTTTTAATTGAAAATTGAGATACCCAAGAATCATTAAAGGAATGAGGCACCTGATGGTTTGATAGGAGTCATTTGTCCCTTAATATAGTTATCTTTTTCAGCAAGAAAAGTAACTAAAAATTTTATACATAATTCACCCTCTTTCTGCCTACCAATGATGATATGCCAAGCATCCATTATTAGTAAATTAGCAACAAAAACCCAAATATATTTTTTCCAGCTCTTATAAACCTGAAGATTTTTTTTACTGACATACACTTAGAATGATGTAATAAAATGTGTGAATATTTTTAAAGTCTTACTGTAGTTAGCAACTTCAGTGATATTTCCAGTGCTTTTGTTTCCTGAAATAAGCAGGCATTTGGCAATCACTATTTTATATATTAATGTTTATGCTTTGTACAAATTAAAACTAACTTTTGGAATCTATGTCATTGTGGTAAATTTGGCTAATTTTATAAAAGAAGAGACTTAGAATTGTCCATTATGTCTATAAGTAAAATTTGGTAGTTCTTACAAAATGGACAGATTTGTCATCTTGATATATTTATGTTTGTTGTGGCCTTGAAAAAGTATTAGCTACATCCATGTCATTAATTTTTACATGTAAACTTTGTGATCTTTTGAATTTTTATTAATACTGTAAATTTTTTCCCTGAATATGTATTAGGATTTTTTCTGTGAATTTAGTGAGCAATCACCCTGTGTCCTTTCAAGATCCTTGCTACAAGTAAGTTAATTAGTTTGGAATTGTCTCTCTGTACACTGAATTTTTTTATTGTTAGTATTTTTAAAAAAAAACAAAGTTGATATTTAAAGAAATTCATATTTTTTAATTTAGATTTTTTTAAATGTAAATATCAGTAAATCATTGATATGCTAAATATTTTAAAAATCCATGAAAAATGTTATTGGTTGCTCAAAATTTACTTTTACATACTTAAGAAAGTTACTTTAATATACTGCTTTCTTTTTGTTTCCTGTTTTGCTATGTACTTAAGCACCACTATATTATATTGAAATATATTTGTAAATACATTGCATATATCATACAGCTTCTTATTGGGTTACAAATAAGATCATTTCCATGCACAAAGAACAGAAAACTTTACAAATAAAATCATGAACTCTCTCTTACATATGCAAAACTGTTTTCAATATGATGTTACTATTACTAGATTTAATAACTAAACATTATAGAAGGTATTTTACTATCACAATAATGGCAGCTGTATAATATGTGACAATCATGGAACTTAATTCAAATGAATTAACATTTCCTTTAAGACTACTTTTCTAGTGGATAACAAAAAGGTCTTTGGGACTCATCTCATGCAAGACATGGTGAAAGATGCACTTCGGTCATTTGTTAGTCCTCCGGTGCTTTCCTCTAAGTAAGTATCTTTATTTTTGTTTGGTTTTTTTAGTCCTTAAGTATCTTAAGAAATTTTAAGTAATATCCCTTTCTTACACTGTGAAGCAGCATTTATTTAAAGCAAATGACTCAGCTATTCAACATTATGTATCTTTATTAGGCAGAAAGATAATATTTTCCACATTAGACTTGTGATAATAAAATACAGAGAAAAGAACATCTGTTTTTACCTGGAAAAAGAAACAATTTTTTTATGAAATTTTCTTTAATTATTACTAACCCTTGCCTTCAAAGTGATCACTTGAATGAATATAAGTAACAAGTTTGAACAAAGTTATAAAAGACTAGCAAAGCAGGCTTGGGACTCTCATTTGTTGGGATACTTGATCTCATTTGTTCCAGCTCTAGTGTTCAATTTTCTACCGAGTTTAAAACAGGAGTAGAAACACCATTATATTATATTGAGATGTATTTGTAAATACATTGCACCAGCCCTGGAGTCAGGAGGACCTGAGTTCAAATTTGGCCTCTGACACTTAATAAGTGCCTAGCTGTGTGACCTTGGACAAGTTACTTAACCCCATTGCCTTAAATATATAAATTTTTTTTAAAAAGAAGTCAGGAGGACCTGAGTTCAAAACCAACCTCAGACCCTTATTAGCTATGTGTCACTTAACCCCACTGCCTCACACACAAAAAAAAATATACAAAAGAAGATATTGGGCATGTCTGTATTACATCACAAAAAATTGATTGATTCTGTCTTTAAACATAACTAGGAACTGATCTGGGAGATATCCCCAAATCATCCCCTTGCATACTGCCAGACTATCAAATCATTGGAGCAAATATCAAAATTAGCAATAAAGTAGAAAAATGATAAATAGAAGAGGAAGATATGGTATGCTGTGTAAGCTATTTAAACAAGATTTTAATGCTTAAAAAAGAAAAAGAAAGAAAATGGAAAATGGTTAAAGAAACAGGTATCTACATGTACTTTTACCATTTGCTATGATAGTGTACTCAATGTAAATTAATGACCATAAACTTAAAAGTATTTATGTAACATCTTAGCCAGCAAATTCTTTCCCATGCAGAGAAATATGGCAACCAAGCATAAACCTCATAAACCAGTAGAGGAGCATTGGAAGGAAAAAGAGTTTGTAGAAATCTTAGGTTAAGAACCAGGTAAACCATTTTACCACAAGAGCATTTTAGACTAAATTAGAAGAAGGATAATGAACAGAAAAAGAAAAAAAATCTCAGGATTTGATAATGGACTATTTTTTCCATTGTTGACAGTGGATTGACCATATTTGGATTCTATTCTAACATACTACTGTGTGTTAAACTAGAATTAGTAAAATATTGAAGCCCAGAAGAAGGCTTCAAAATTGAATCACTTGGGCATGATGGTAACAGGACAAGAAGACATGTATGGGTTGTGATCTGAATTGGAGAGAGATTTATTGGTGAGATTTGAGATTCCTTAAAACATTAAAGTAAATGAACATCAAATTGATGGAATTTCATTTGTTTTGAAAAATCTAGCTTGTATGAGGTGTATTTTGGATTCTCGGATTATCTTGTATAGTTTGGCATCATTTTGTGAAAGTTTAGCTTACCTGGTTAGCTACCCTAAGCATCAGATACACACACACACACACACACACACCCTTTTATTTTAAATTTAATCTCTCAAATTCTCTTTAAGTCTTAAGTTTCTTTCTCATTATAGCACTTATGATAGAGTGAACTATTTTTTTTTTTTGAGGGGGACGGGGCATGGTTCCACATAACAATATGTAAGGTATCATTTGTTGGCATTTTCCCACTCCCTACTGTTTTTTTCTTTCTCGTCTGTTTTAGATTTGCTAGAGGGCACCAACAGGCATGGAGTCCAGTCGGTGCTACTTAGATTTGAGGAAATAGTTGATAGTTGTCTCAAACCAAATATAGTTTAATTTAATTTCCTGACAATTGTCTTATAGGTGCTGTCTATATAATAATCACCAGGCTAAGGACTGTATTGACTCCTTTGTTACTCACTGTGTTCGGGTAAGAATTCACTTAATATATACAGCACATAGACTAGCAGGTCACTATAATGTAGGTAAAATACAATTTGACATAATCTCAGTATTATATTTTATAGTGTGTATTATTTAATCTGTTTAACCACCCAGTTGCATCAACAGTTAATAAATTTCTGTCATCTCCTGCTTGATGAACATTAGTAGATGATCTATGACTTAAAATAACCATATTTTCCAAATAAGGGCAAAAATATGCCAGTTGTCAGTCTTCTTTCTATTTCAAAATTCTGTTAAAAGCCATATTTTATTTAACTTAAAATTTTCTCCCAGACCTGAAACTTATAATTGCTGTATTCCTATCAACATTTAAATGTCTCTATGGGGATGACTCACTCTCATTAGCTTATAACATTCTAAAGCTAAACTACAATTTAGGAATAATTTGAGAAATAATAGATTATTTCTTTTGCAAAAACTTTTATATATGTGAAATTTTGCTTATTTCTTTTTGGTACCACTATTGTGCCATTTCTGTTAAATTTATAACTGCCCACTGCTTCCTAATTATTTATATAATACCTCCAGATAAATGGTTTTACTAAGCAAATTAATAGTGCAGATAAGATTGTTTTAAAGAAAAAAAGGTTGAAATTCAGGTGCTCAGTAGGTTATTTTCAAACCATAAACTCTTTGAAAAACATATTTAAGTATTTTTAAAGTACTTTCAATTGATACATTCAGTGGACATTTAAATTTAAGTGCCTCCTGTGTAGCATGTGTAGCTTTCTTTGTAAGTGCTTTCTAGTAGATGCTTTAAAAAGTTTAAAGAGGACAGTCGGCCTCCTGGAACTGAACATATTTATTGTTCTTTATTAACTTCTGTCTATTAAATAAATTCCTATGAAGCACTTTACTAGATGGCTCTTTGCTCTTATTCCAGTTCCCTTATTATATGCAAATACAGATTCATAGTCTTGATCATTTTTATTTCTGATCATGCAACAAATTTTTTGTTTCTTTTTAAAAAATCCTCTCTGCCATTTCCCAGTAGCATTCTCCAAAGAGATATAGAAAGTAGGTATGTTTCTTCAGTCCTCTGAAGTCAAGATTAGGCCCTCCACTTGATCTGAGTTCTCAAAAGTTGTTTTCTTTTGTTTTACTATGATCATTGTATATGTTGTTCTTTTGTTCCTTCTCACTGTTCTGTGTAAATTTGTATAAATCTACACAAGTTTTTCTGAATGCTTTGTATTCATTGCTTATTATGGAATAGTACTATTCCAGTGCCACAATTTGCTTAGCTGTTCTTCATTCAATTGGACTCACTTTGTTTCTACTTTTTTTGATATCACAGAGTACTGATATGAATATTTTGCAACATATAGAATGTTCTTTCTGTCATTGAATCTTTTTTGTTGTTAGTAAATCATTGGGTCAAAGGGTATGAACCACTAATCTCTTTATTTACATTCACGTGTGCCAGTTTGCAGTTTCACCAAAACTATATTAACGTCCTGTCTTCCTTTAGAACTTCTTCATTGAGTATTTCTGTTCTTAGTCATCTGTGCTAAATTGATGAGTATGAAGTGAAACCTCAGAGTTTTAAACTTTGAGTGATTTAGAGCACTTTTTATAGAAGCTTAATGGTCATTTTCATTTTTTCTTCTGAAAACTGTATCCTTTGACTTCTTGTACTTATGGAATGACTCTTTAAATTTTTGTCTCAATCCTTTGTATATCATGGTTGTCAAACTTTTATCCTTAATATTCCATGCAGAGATCTTCCTAATTAACACAGTTTTCCTGTATCCTAACTCCATTGATTTTGTTCATGAAAAAGATTTTTAAATTTTTACATAATTAAAATTATCATTTATGATTTCATCTTACTCATTTAATAGTTTTCTCCAATTTCTTTAAAAAGTACATCCTTCCATTCTCATTTTTAAAAATATGACCATTTCTATTTGTCTTATAATACATTTGAACTTATCGTGGTTTTTGCTGTAAGATGGCTTAAGTATAGTTTATAGAACACTTAAAGTCAAGAAATGGATTCATTCCATCCTTGCTACTGACTCTCACTACCACTGGGGCAAATCATTTAGCTTATATTGCCAAAATGAGAATAATTATATTATAGAGTTGCTGTGTGAATCAGATGAGATAATTTCTGTGAATGTTTTTAAAGATACAAATTTAAAGTTATAGGCTATTTCAGAAAGTATTATTCTTTCTCTTCCCTGCTTCCCTATTCCTCTCTCCTAAAAAATTGTGTAATCTAAATATGATGAAGTTTTAGAGTTTAAATGTATACAAAAATATTATGGAATAGGAATAAAAGGACTAATATTCAAGTCTCTTGAATGTTAGACAAAGCATTTAGCACAGACTGACTTGAAATAATCAGGAAAGGAACTCTATCTTCAGTACACACAGCTCTTCAGAATAGCTATAGTTTTAATTTTTTTTGATAGAGGCAGAACACATGCATTTTATCCTGTTGCTAGATGTTTAAAAATCCTGTAAATGTCAATTTTTTATAAGATGAATTTTGTAGATTGCATTTCACATTAATGATTAACATATGATATGTATTTCAGCCATTCTGTAGTCTTATTCAGATCCATGGGCATAACAGGGCTCGTCAGAGAGATAAACTGGGTCATATTCTTGAGGAATTTGCTACCTTGCAGGATGAGGTAAGTAAAAGCTAAAAAGTTTTTACACTAGAAAAGAATACTTTACAAAATGAATTTTTGTCAGCAAAATAAATGTATTCTTAAAAGCATTACAGATCTGAATCATCGTTTTTATTTTAATTTATCTCTTCTTAGACTGTGTTTAAACAGCATATATAAAATATTTTATTGTGAAAGTAGTTTGATTTTTTTAAAAAAAAGTAATGTTTTCAATGAAATAACTTGCAAGATGGTATTAAAAAGTAAAGTTTTTTTCTTACATTAAAAAAGGAGGCAGTTAGGCATTACCAAATTTACTTATACTCAGAGATCTAAATTTTATAGGTAAATTTATGAATAGAGCATTATCTAGTGTATGAGTACAGAGTTGATGAAAATTACCTATTTTTGGTTTTTAAACTTGTACAATAAAATGGAGAGGATTACAGCAAAAGCATTTAGGAGAATTAATCACCTTTTATTTATTAAGTGAAGTTTTGGGTAGAAACCTAACCCAAAAAGCCCATTAGAAAATATTATTTTTATGGGAAGGTGGAATTATAGTTTCTATTCTGTTACTTTATTGTCTTACTTTTTTTAAGTTTCTTCACTGTCAAAACTATTTTATGACAATGTTTTAAAATACTTTATTCTAATAGGCAGAGAAAGTGGATGCGGCACTTCACAGTATGTTATTGAAACAGGAACCCCAAAGACAGCATTTGGCCTGTTTAGGTACCTGGGTCCTTTATCATAACCTTCGAATTATGATACAGTATCTTCTAAGTGGCTTTGAATTGGAACTATACAGTATGCATGAATACTACTACATATATTGGTAAGGGAACACTGTTTAAAGTTGTATGTTAAGAAGGTGGAAAGAAGAGAACATAGCAAAATAGTTTTTCAAGCTACTTTTCCATTGAATAAATAACTCTTACTTAGAATCTTGAAAAATAGATCAGTTTGTTACACTTACTGGATTTAGATCAGGGTTAAGTCATTGAACTTCTGCCCATCTCTTGTTTGTCTTTTAGAAAATGGAGTCAGTACTTACACTAGGTATTTCACAGGTTTGTTGAAAAGAAAAAAACTTAGAAAACTTTAAAATTCTATGTTGATGTAAAGTTGTTATTGATGCTGATAAAATTGTGGTTGTATCCTTTTAAAATTTTGATCCATTTGTATATTATAGTCAGTAATAAAAAGAACCAAAAGCTCAATCTTAAACTTGCCCGTCTTTCTTCTAGCTCTGATTTTACAGTGTCATTATTAAGGTATAAGATTCAGGTAACCTGGTGATTGTTCAGGTTTTTAAAATTAGTAGTGTTTTTAAAAAACTCAATAAGAAAGTATAGTTGCACATTCATATGAAACTGCAACTATTTAGAATAAAAGATTATTGATACATTTTAAAGTTAGCTTTGTGAGGGGCAGCTAGGTGGTGCAATGGATAGAGCACCAGCCCTGGAGTCAGGAGTCCCTGAGTTTGGATTTTGCCTCACATACTTTTTTTAGGTTTTTTTTTGTTTTTTTTTTTTTTTTCTTGCAAGGCAATGTGGTTAAGTAGCTTGCCCAAGGCCACACAGCTAGGTAATTAAGTGTCTGAGGTCACATTTGAACTCAGGGACTCCTGACTCCAGGACGGTGCTCTATCCACTGCACCTAGCCTCACACACTTAATAATTACCTAGCTGTGTGGCCTTCGGCAAGCCACTTTAACCCCATTTGCCTTGCAAAAAAAACCAAAACCTAAAGTTAGCTTTGTGAAAGAGTAAGAAAATAACACATTTCTTTTGATAAATGAGAGATGTAGCAAGCCTTGTAAATGTTGTTGCAAAGTTTGGGATATAGAAGTTGAGTATTGGAGAAAATTAGCTGTCAGAGTTGATGCAGGCTTTTAAAACTCATTTCCTTGGTTATATTTAACAAAATAGAAAAATTACTAGTAATACTGCCATCGTGTGGCAATTGATTAAAATTTCTAAAAATTTAATTTACTTCTAGAATTTCTCAGTTTTTTTCATGCATTGGTTAACACAGCAATGAACTTTATCACAATCTTCTTTGTAAAAGCTAAAGTATGTGTTCTTATCATGGCTAGGAATAGTTTCTGCACTGGCAGCCCCATGGTTGCCAAACCATGAAAACACTGTTGAATTAGCAATTTATACAAAGTTCAGTAGAAAAAATTTAAAGTGTATTTGGATAAAATGTCTTTAGGAACCTAGAGTTTAGACTGTTTTAATGCAGCAAAATATGGTGATGCAGGAAAATATAGCTTATAATACCAGAAAATCAAAAAAGATAAAATATACTTATTTAGTACTCCAGTGAAATGAATAAACTAATATTTCTCTTTTCTTTTATGTTGAAATACTTCAAATAATAGAACATATTTAACATGAAAGATCTATAGATAATCATAAGCATTTTATTGTCTTAATGAATTGGATTCAACTCTGTTAAATAAACAAAAAGCATTGCATTAATATGTTTGAAGTGAAGAAACCTCATGAAATGTCAATTTGTGAAGTTTGGTTGAAATTGAAAATTTTTATAATGGCACAGAGTTGCTATGAAAATTAGAAATGGAAGTAATTATCCTTAAGATCACCCTTTTCAGGGGGCGGCTAGGTGGTACAGTGGATAAAGCACCGGCCCTGGAGTCAGTAGTACCTGGGTTCAAATCCAGTCTCATACACTTAATAATTGCCTAGCTGTGTGGCCTTGGGCAAGCCACTTAACCCCATTGCCTTGCAACGAAAACCTAAAAAAGAAAAAATCACCCTTTTTAGAGTACTTATTAAATTAAATTAGTATTAAAATAAGAACCAAATAAGATATTTTTATTATATTATAATTTAATATTTTCTAATAGATTATAGCTAAATAGTATCTATGAAACAATGGTTATAAAATTGTCTAGCAGTTAATCATTTAGCCATAACCAAGTTTATCTGATTTTAGGTATCTATCTGAATTTCTTTATGCCTGGTTGATGTCAACATTGAGTCGTGCTGATAGCTCACAAATGGCAGAGGAAAGAATAATGGAAGAGCAACAAAAAGGTCGTAGTAGTAAAAAAACAAAGAAAAAGAAGAAAGGTACTATGAAGTATTTTTAAAATTTTAGAACTAGTGAAGATTTATGACATGAGATTTAAATATAAGATTGTTTGGAGCAGATAATAGACACTTAATAGACAAGTATCCCTTCCCTCCCTGTTATAGACCTAATCCCACTTCTCATCAGCAGAGAAGCTTTGACCTTCTCTCTTCCCTCTCCAGGCTATCAACCCCCCACCCCCACCCCATAGTCTGGTGGTTTTTTCCCATGTGCTTAGCTTAGTGTGGACACTCAAATCACCTTTAGAACTCCCAGTGTCAAGTGATTCAGAAGCTTCAGTCTCTCCACTAACAAGAATTACAAGAATGTACCACCACACAGAAAAAGGTTGACTTCCCTGGTCCATCTTCCCTCACCATGGGTTAGACTGACAATATGGGAGGGAGTTGTATACTACAGAGATGTTCTGGACATTTTATGACTTTAAGAGAGTTTGGGGGCAGCTAGGTAGTGCAGTGAGAGAATAGAGCACCAGTCCTGGAGTCAGAAAGACCTGAGTTCAAATGCAGCCTCAGACACTTAATAATTACTTAGCTGTGTGACCTTGGGCAAGCCACGTAACCCCATTGCCTTGCAAAAACCAGAGAGGGAGGGAGACAGACAGAGTGTTTGCCTAGGAAGTAGAAAGAGCTTTCAGAAGTCTATAGTTTGTGATCCATGAAGATTCAGGGTAGGAGGCTCCATGTTTTTGCTTTTCTTTAAGATTTAGCCACCCTAGGTGTTAGGAAATTGATTGGTTATTTTTTGTGTTTTAAATGTCCAAATGGGACTGACTGCTTTACATAGCTGTGAATAGATTAATTTGTAAGCCAAAAAATATATATTTTTTCAATTCAGTAAATATTTCTCAAGCAGCTACTGTGCACACAAAGCAGACACACATAGACACCCATGGTTACAAGCTGAAAGGAAGCAATCTTTGCCCTCCAGTAATCCATATGTGTGAGTTAGTCAAATCATCTTATACTAGGATGTTCTTATACTGAATAGAGAACAGGGATCAATAACTTCCCAAATTCTTGACCAACTTAAACACAGATTCTTGTTATGAAGTGAAATTTAACCTTAAATAAACTTTCTTTTTATAGTAACAAACAAGGTATTTGTTCACTTGAGAATTTTTTCTGTATTACAGTTCGCCCGTTAAGCCGAGAAATCACAATGAGTCAAGCCTATCAGAACATGTGTGCTGGGATGTATAAGGTAAAGAGCAATTGGGTGAATGCTGCTTTTCACTTGTTGTGTATATCTAGCAGTTGTTATAGGATAACTGTACACATGATTCTTTGCACTTTGCTTGTTCTTCTGTTCTCTTGGAATATTTTTTCAAGCCCTTCTCTTTTTCGTGAGTTGAGAGGGAAGTCAGCCATTAATTGTATTCATTGCTCAACAGATGTTTGCAAATGTCTTTATATTAACAAGGTAAAAAAATACAAAAGATAGAGACTCTATTTTAGTCCAGTTAGGGAAATAAGGTGTATATGTTGTAATTCATATGCCAGATAAATTTCCTATGTGTTATAGGGCTATGTGCATGAGTTAATTCAAAAGCAAAAAGATTTTTAGCTGAGATGATTAAGGAGTAATTCTTGTAAGAGTCTGGACTTTATTTGTATCTTGAAGGATGCATGGATACAGCTGTTCCCCAGAATTTCAGGTATAAGGTAGGGAAAATCACATTGTCAAAATGGGTGTCAAAAGGGCAAGAAGTGTTTGGGGAATAGAAAAAATGCCAATTGGGCCAGAGTCCAGGGTATTTGTGGGGGAATAATAGTAGATAAAGTTGAAAAAAGATAGTTTGAAACTTCAGTTCTGTACCTTGAACCAGGGAGTTTTTATCCTGGAAAAAATTTGGAGAAATGTGATAGATTTTTCCTTTCTTTAAGAATTTGAAGGGCAGTCTCATGTGGAAAAGGAATTACATTTGTTTTACTTGGCTCCAGAGGGCAGAACTAGGAGTCGTAAGTTGAAATTGCCAAGAATCAAATTTAGAATTGAGTGGACTTGTAGGTTCCCTCTTGCACCAGAAGTCTTCAAGGAAAGACTGAATAACACATTTGGGGATGGTGCAAAGTAAAAAAAGTATAGGAGTCAGAGGATCTGGATTCAGATCTTCCTTCTAAGCTTGGATAACTTTTTACAAGTTGCTTAACATATCTGAGCCTCAGTTCTTTGTTTATAAAACAGAAGAGTTAGACTCCATAGCCTTGAACTCCCTTTCAGATTGAAATATATAAAGTTTGGGACCTTGATCCAGTAGTCAAAAGGGAAGCATTTAAAACTTTTGAGCAGTGGAAAAGAATATCAATATATTTTTAGGAATGTTAATCTGATGGCAAGTATAGAAGATAGATTAAAGAGGGTAAAGACTGAAGTCAGGGAAATGTCAGGATACTTTCTTCTAGCCATAAAGTACTACTCAAGTAATACAGTGGGAATGGAAAGAAGGAAATGACCTCAAGGTATTGGAAAGGAAAATTTGAAAGAATTTGGTGATCGGTTGAGGCATATGAAGTATAACCGTCAGAAATTTTTGAGGTCTTTCTTAAAGCCCCAGTGACTAATGATGCACTAGTAAGGAAGGTGTTATAAGAAACTGATTCAATAGCAAAATTCAGATCCATTTTTAGTAGGTCAGTTTAATTTGACAGTAGGACAGCATGTAGAAATGTTTGGTAACCTGAATGTAGGGCTAAAACATTAAAAAAAAAAAAAGACAACCACTCACCATTTAGTTGATACATCACTGCCTATTGGTGCTTAGATGGTGTTTGAGAATAGCTGTGGCTTTGGCTGAAAACCCCCTTGCCACTTTGATGATGAACCTCTTTAAACTTAGGCTGGTCCTCAGGGGAGGGTCAGTCTCTCTCCCTGAGCCCCTACTTCAGTTCAACCAATAGAGCCCTTGAGTGGCCAAGGTATCACCTTCAGAGATACACTGAGAATCATAATCAAACTTTAATGGAGGCTGTATTGTAACTTTGAAGAATGGAGTAAAGGGAAAAGAAAAGTTGAATTCTATAAAAATATTGAGTTACAGAGTGCAAACATCTTAATCTAAATTGTTCTTAATCTGACCATAGTAGGTCCTGTCGCTAATTTTATACACTTAGCCTGGAAGTCAGGCCCCTGTGATCCACATGATGTAATCTACAGAAAGGGTGGAATTATGGTCATCAACACCTAACTCATCAACTCTTGCAAATGTGACACCACTTTGCTGTTATTACCCACCAAATTGCAGGATGCCTCTGTGCTTGACTTGGGTTCGTCCCTTTTTTGTAAAGGTCAAGGTCAAAGCAATATAATATTTATTTAATAGTATTTTTTCCAATTACATTTAAAGATAGTTTTCAACATTCATTTTTGTAAGATTTTGAATTAGAAATTTTTCTCTCTCCCCCCTCCCCCCAAACCAGCAAATGATCTAATAGGTTATACATGTTCAATCATGTTAAACATATTTCTATATTAGTCATGGAATGAAAAATCAGAACAAAGGGGAAAAAACATGAGAAAGAAAAATTTTTAAATATGAAAATAATATGCTTTAATCTGCAATTAGGCTCCATAGTTCTGGTTGTGGAAGACATTTTCTATCACAGATCTTTTGGAATTGTCTTTGATTACTGTATTGCTGAGAAGAGCCAAGTTTATTGTAGTTGATCATCACACAATGAACAATATTTTGAATCTAATTAAGCATTTCATACTGGTCCCACCTAGCTTCTTGTCCTGTTCACAAATGATTGAGTTAATTGCCTTTGGAGAAATACCTCTCTGAATTCTTGTATACATTACATATGCAATAAAAGCAAATATAATTTCCATCAAATATAAGGGATCCTTCCATTTTAGTTCTTGAAACAAAAGACTTGAGAGCCCCCAACTTTAGCCAAATCTGTTCTTGAGGAATGTGTATACAACATTTGTAGCTCTGTGTAAGACAACTGAACTTGAAATCAGAAGATGTGGGTTCAAATCCCTGGTAGGTAGATGAAATCAAAGGGAAGATTGTAGTGGCATAGCCATGGATCCAGAAATTGGGAGATCTGGCTCCTAATCCCAGATCTTCTTTGTGATTTTAGGCAAGTGGCTTAGGTCAGTTTCCTTGTGTGTGGATTATAGTCTCCAAAGTCTCTATCAACATCTAAAATCTTGCTGCACATATAAGCTGAAATTGTTATCATGTAAAAAATGAGCATAAATACAGTCTGTAGGTGTAAAAGCAAACCTCAAAGGCATTCCTCATTGTCCTGCCGGTTTAAGTTAGATTTGGTTTGTTTTGTATAGAGGTCCATCTATATTCTTGGAAAATGTAACTCATCTAACAGAAATTTCCAGTTGTGGTTTCCCTAATAAGGAAAACAATAGCTGTTCTCTGCTGTAGTTTACTTGCAAGAAACCAAGAAACTTTCATTTGACTATCTTATTGCTAGAACTAAAAAGTATAAGCTTTGAATCAATAATGTCTGTATGGTGGGGGGGGGGTGTTAACTTCTGTAGAGCATAAATAGTACATTAAATAAACATGAAACCCTGCTTGGAAAATGGTGGGGGTTGGGGGAAGAAGGGAGAGAGGAAAAAAACTATTATTGCACACAAAGTTAATAATGATCAGAATCCACATTGCTTTTTCCTTTTTTGTATTACAGGTAATGAGTTACATTTATCATGTTGCTATTTTTTCCTACAATCAGTATTTTTATATTAATATTACTTTTGTCACCCACTTTTTCCTTTTAGACCATGATAGCTTTTGACATGGATGGTAAAGTAAGAAAACCCAAATTTGAGTTGGATAGCGAACAGGTTCGATATGAACACAGATTTGCTCCATTCAACAGTGTTATCACACCACCCCCAGTTCACTATTTGCAATTCAAGGTAAATTTTTTTTTTGTATATGAATGGCAATCTTGATTCTGTATACCTGTCAGTTTGATGTAGTGGAAAGACAATTAGCCTTAGAGCTAAATAATCTGTGATCCAGTCTCAGCCCCAGTACTAGGTTAGACTCTTGGCAAATTACTTATCCTTTGAACATCAGTTTTTTTGTAGGTAAAATAAGAGTAATAATTGTTCCTTGAAATTGCTGTGCCCAAAATACTGTGTAATTCTCAAAGCAGTATATCAGTATGATCTGTTATCATAAAATCCTTAGACTTGCTTTTTAGATTTTTTTTAAACACATATATAGGTGTAACTGTAGATGATATTTGTAACTTCAGTTAGCATCATCAGTTACCTTGAACAGTGATTCTACAATCTCCATATGGAATTTTGTTAATATTAAGGCAAGATTTTAAATAGCCTGAAAATTATTTGGCTTTAATTTGGTCTTTCAGCAGCATTTATTATATCTTAAAGAATTCATTAGGGGGAAGCTAGGTAGCTTAGTGGATAGTGCACTTGTCTCTATCCTGAGGAGGATCTGAGTTCAAAATTGGCATCAGATGCTAAAAAATGACCTAGCTGAGTGACCTTGAACAAGTCACTTAATCCCATTGCCTTGCCAGAAAAAAAGAGTTCATTGAGAACAGCTAGCCAGGGGGTAGCTAGGTGGCTCAGTGGATAGAGCACAGACCCTGGAGTCAGGAGTACCTAAGTTCAAATCCAGCCTCGGACACTTAATAATTACCTAGCTGTGTGGCCTTGGGCAAGTCACTTAACCCCCATTTGCCTTGCAAGAACCTAAAAAAAAAAAGACAAGAGAACAGCTAGTCAGGTGGCTGGCTAGAATCTAATCAAATCATGAAGACTTATCTAACTTAGTTCAATTCTATCTTCAGGCACTTAATAGCTGTATGACCCTGAGCAAATCACTTAATCCTCTTTGCCTCAGTTTCCTCATCTGTAAAATGAGTGAATGAAGGAAATAGCTTCTTTGCCAAGAAAACCCCAAAATTGAGTCACAAAGAGTTGGACATGACTGAAAAAGACTGAACTACAAAAGAATTTGTGAATATATGAACAAACTCTGCTTTTTTAACTTATTACATGAGCTTGAGGGAGAAATTTGAGGTACAGAATACTTAAGCTACTTGTCTGAGATCAGAGAATAAGCAATTAGAAGTACAATTTGAGCCCAGATATTCTTTTTTTTTTTTTTTTTAAGCAAGGCAAATAGGGTTAAGTGGCTTGCCCAAGGCCACAGTTAGGTAATTGTTAATTGTCTGAGGTCGGATTTGAACTCGGGTACTCCTGACTCCAAGGCCGGTGCTCTATTCACTGCCACCTAGACACCCCAAGCCCAGATATTCTTACTGAAGTTCTAACACATGACCACACTGCTTCTGTTTAAAAGATTTTTAATTTAAATTATAATGGCCTACTTTATATTATTTGATAAAGGTGGGAAATGATGGAACATTGTAATTTTTTTTATTTAATGATCCATAAGAATATAAAGTCAATAAATATAGAAGACTTTGATAAAGACTATTTTAAGGTTTTGTATATTATACATGTTCTTGACAGTGTGTTCTTTTTTTCTATTTAGGAAATGTCTGACCTTAACAAATATAGTCCACCTCCTCAGTCTGCTGACCTATATATGGCAGCTAGTAAACATTTTCAACAGGCAAAAATGATACTGGAGAATATACCAAATCCAGACCATGAGGTAAGATCAAAGGAAATAGTGATACTAGAAATAACTCAATTTTGTACTTTTCCCCCCTGTTTCTTGATGAAAACTATTATTAAAATTAACATTAAAGATTATTTTTTTTCTTCTGAACTTTTCAGATAATACTGCAATCATTAGGTTATTTTTATGACATAATCATAACTGACCATTTTATAAATGGTAAAACTGGTACACATTGAAGTTAGGTGACATTCTTATATGCAAAAATAAATCCTATAAGTTTTTCAGCCAAAACCAGTTAGCATTGGTTCATTAATACAGCAGTGTTACTGGCAAGAACTCAAAGATTTTGGTTGTTCTCTTGTGAAGTTGACTTGCAATTTAACCAAAATTACAGCTTGAATGAGTCTTGTCAAAGATGTAGACTGAACTTAAAACAATGAGAAAGGCAGTAAGAAGGTTGAAACAGTTCCTGATACCCACAACTTTTTAAGCTAAAGTTTCATGCTTTCTTGTTTTAGCCATAATTTATTAAATGCAAAAACTTACACATTTAAATTTGAAATAGGATGACGTAAAAGAGTGATCTCTCACACACACTCCCTTGTCTGTCTCCCTTTTCTCACTCTCCTACTCCCACCCTTCATATATTCTTTAACACTACCATTTTAAAATATAATTGTACTGTTTCTGGCTTTGTATAGTTATCTTTAGTTCAGGAAGGAAATGCCTTCTACTCAAGTTATAGAAAATGTTTTGTTTAAGGATTTTGGAAATTCTATAGGCTGAAAATTTTATTCAGATTACTTTAACACAAGAGGTACCATAGCCTGAATACTAATATTGTAAAAAAAAAGTTGGTTATTAAACATTATTTAATATTGTCATTATTCTTCATATATTTATATGAAAGTTTAAGAATATACAAATGCAAATGTTTTACACATTTTAGCAAGGTTTCACTCTATTAATAATTATAGCAAACTTTTACTATATATGCACATTAAGTAAAATTTATTTTCATGAATTCACTGAAATTTGCACACACATATGTTAACATATATATATATTAATAATGGATTTGCCTAGGTATAAGGTAAAAAGTTTGCTGTAATGTATGTTCAAAAATCCAGGTAAATTTTGGAAATGTTTTTGCTTCATCCTCAGTAAGAAATTATATTTTTACTGAATTTACAGTCAATTCATCATTTTTTACTTTGTATAGTGCTTGTTTAGATAAGACATTAGTCTGGAGGATGATGCATTAAAAACAGTGTTCAAATGGTATATGACAAAATGTTGTATGAAATCCAAGCACATTCAGTTGTTAGCAGAGCAAGCTTCAAAGAAAACTTGGGGCTATACATATGAGTTAGGTTAGAAAGATGATTAGGAATTCATCAGGTAAAAAAAAAAGTGATGGGGCTGCTAGGTGGAGCAGTGGATAGATCACCAGCCCTGGAGTCTGGAGCACCCGAGTTCAAATCCGGCCTCAGGAAGTTAATAATTACCTGGCTGTGTGGCCTTGGGCAAACCACTTTAACCCCATTTGCCTTGCAAAAACTTTAAAAAAAAAAAAGGTGAGTGGGAAGAAGGGCATTCTGAGTGTGGTGTAAACAGTGGCATCAGCAAGAAACTAATTGTATATTGGAGGGTCAAAGTGAAGACTCAAATATGTGGATGCAAGCAGTGAACCTGAAAGTGTAGAGCTATCCCATATTGTAGGGGGTTTTAATATCAGCAGAAGAATGAACTTTACTAGTGCAAAATATGGAGCCATTGAAGATTTGAGCATGACAAAATGTCTACGTATATATGCCTAAGAAAGATTAGTGTGGCAATGGTATGGAGGATGGGTAGAAAGGAAAGATCACAACAGCAGAAAGAACAAAAGAACTCAGAACAGAACACTGGGAATGCTTGAGACCAGAAAAGGAATAGAGAGATGGTTGAATGCTAAGAGAAGGAGGAGGATACCCCAGGAGGGTACAGCCCCTCAGGAATGTCAGATGCTACAGAGGACTGAGGACTGAGCAGTGGCCTGTTGATTGAGACAAAATACTGAAGGACTTTACCTGAGAAAAACAGTTCAATCCAGTAGGATGATACCAAACCATTTACTTTAAGAATAGATGGGTAGAAGTTTGAGGGGAGAAGAAAAATTTGAATTAGTTGCTATGGCAAATGAAAGAAAATCAGAGAAATTTTTTATGAGTAGTAAGGCATAGTTATTTATGCCCATGAAATAGACAATGAAAATCATTATGATTTTATGACTTTCTCTAGTGATTTTTGTTTGACAAATAAAAATGGAGAAATTACCTGTTAGTATTTTTAAAGCATAAAATTTGATATGAAATAGTAGAAAATCCAAGGAGCAAAGACAGGATTTTAAATATTGTGGCTAGCCAGCATATTAAAATCACAGATCTACAGAGTTAAAGCAATGTAGTGAAGTAAGTCAAGTCAAAGTAGAGGAAACATCCTGGGATAAAAGATGTGGATTGAGGTACCAAAACCCACTGTTTTGGTGAAGAATTGATTTAGTGTCCAGCAAAAAGAGTGAATTGTGGGGTGGGGATTAAATTTAATTAAATTGAAGAATTTTATCATCCTGGGTCTTGGAATGGCACAGTTCTTTTCCAAGAAAAAGGGATGTCTATACTTCTGACTTCATTATTCATCTACAAACTTCTTAATTGTCTTTTCTCAATCCTCATTTCTTGACCTCTAGACTTCAATAGCCCCTTCTTTGATCTCACATCTCTCTCCAAATCTAACCTATTCTCTTTTTGCTAAAGTGATTTTCCTAAAACAAAAGTCTGTCACATTCTCTACTTTCCCAAATTCCATTGATTTCTTACTACCTCTAAAGTCCTCTTTGTGATACTTTAAAACTCTTCCTAGCTTTTCATGTTCTTATATTTTCTTCCCCTACACACACACACTTACACACACACATACACATACTCTCCATGATCCTCATAATATATTACCTCCCTTCTCCTGCCTGGGACGTCCTTCATCCACATCTACCTCTTAGCTTCCTTGGCTTCCTGGGAAGTTTCCTAGCCATCCAAGCACAAATTAAGCTCTGATGCCTTTCCTAATTCCCTTAGCTTCCCATGCCTTCTTTCCACCTGAGATTACTTTCCCTATACTTTGTATAAATATTTTATATACCTAGTTATTTGTGTGTTGTTTCCCTTAGTAGAATGTTAATTCGTGAGGCCAGGGACTGATTTTTGCCTTTCTTTCTATCCCTAGCACTGTGGCTGACGCATGGCAAGTACTTCCTAAATGCTTGTTAACTATGTATTGTTGATTGAGCTGAAATAGAGGAGTTCATATAAGTGGATGAGATCAAATTTTGTGGTTTATTAGAGAAGTTGTTAACATGAAGTACCTGTGCATGAGCCGTTGGGATGGTGGAAACCATGAGCCAAGTTCTAAAAGCTTATGAAAGTGATGTGGAATACTCTAGATAAATAAGATAGAATGTTTTAAATGGTTCCAGAAGGGAGAAGTTATTAATGAGTAATAATAGAGAAATGGAAGAGGGGAACAAGAAATATACAAATTTCCTGACTCCTACGAATCAAGGAATAGAAAGAGTGGTTTCTACTGTAGTGGGATATCTTTATGAGAAGCCAAATTTATATTTAAATAGAAAGTAAAAGAAATGTGGGAAGGTAGAAATATAGAAATACCAAGAAAGTAACAAAGGAAAAATGTACAGAAGTAACAACAGGAACTGAACAAGAAATTTCTTAAGATACTTTAGTGGGGGGGGGAACTAATAAAGTTCAGGAAAAAATAAGGAACCTATGGCCTTTAGAACTGCAGATTGAATCATGTCAAGATCAGTAGAACTGATGAAAGGAGGATTATTTTACAGTAATACAAAGCGGTAGAAACAAAAAAAACTTAAAGAGTTTGTTGAGAATTTAATTGGGGAAAATATTGGAATGGCAAACTAGGTTTTAAATGGATCTGGAAAGAATTAAAGCTAAGAAAGCCTCCCAAGTAGGGGCCCTAAAGAGGTGTAGAATCTGAACTTTTAATTCCACCAGAGAGCAGGCAGACATCTATCAATCTTATCACATACTTGAGGTGCAATGAATTTCTTTATAAAGAACCTTCATATGGAGTTTTGAGTCTGACAGCCTCACATGACTGAACTGCTTGTTTACAGTAGAGGCTGAAAGATTGAATGACTTCAGGATGAGGAAACCAGTATGAGGTAAATTGGTGCCGTGGGCCAAAAGAATCTGATGAGTAAAGAGCTGGATGAGTTAATCTTTCCCAGAGTTGAAAATAAAATTTGAACCTTTGGTGTTTTGTATTGAGAATACATCACATGAACTGTTGCTTTATCTAATCTGTGTCTTGTGATGCTGGCATCAGAAAGAACAGGAGAAATTGAACTTGTCCTTCACAAAAATCTCATCTTAAGTGTAATGGAATACTCTGTAGTTGCCTTTGTTGTTCATGCTTTGTATACTTTTGTATTGTTATACTTTTTTCCTATTCTTATTAATTAAAGGAACATCGTTTGTGTCTTAAAGCTATAGAATTACTTTTTTTATATTAAATTAGAATTAAGGAAGTGAGTGCTTCTGGGACCTATTGCTAACAAAAGTACTAATTCTTAATACTAATATTCATAATTTGTCCTGCCCTTTTTTCATGAAAAATTAGTGATGTCACACTTCAAATATTTTGATTAGTGTCTTGACCATAACTTTTGTGTTGTGATAGTGTGTATTGCTTATTGCTTAGGTTAATCGGATTCTGAAAGTTGCCAAACCTAACATTGTGGTCATGAAGTTGTTGGCAGGAGGGCACAAGAAGGAATCTAAGGTAAGTACATTATGGAAAATTGAAATGTCCTTATCTCTTAACTATTAAAATGTGTTTTTAAGTAATCATTACACATTGGTGCACTAAATTTCTTGTCAGAAATGTGTAACACTAAAAAGTATCTATCCATAAAGAGTGAATTAATTTAACATTTATAGAGTATGTCATAAAAGCAAAAAGGAACCAAATGGAAAGAAATCTGGATTTAGAATCCAGGAAGATGAAAATTGAATCCCACCTCTGAACCTTTTTTTTTTTTATCAACCTGAGCCATCTTTCTTACCTCTTAACTGAGACACAGATTCCTAAAAGTTCCATTAATATCAGCCATTAACATTTATGGTAGACATTTTCCTTTGAGGGTTATAAATTTAGTTGAATAAAATTATTAGTTTAGGGGGTTTTATATTATAGGAAAATAAAAATTCATAGAAATATTGATGGAAAGGGACATTTTTTTGTGTTAGGTTTTTGCAAGGCAGTGGGGTTAAGTGGCTTGCCCAAGGCCACACAGCTAGGTAATTAAGTGTCTGAGGTTGGATTTGAACTCAGGTACTCCTGACTCCAGGGCTGGTGCTTTATCTGCTGGGCTACTTAGCCGCCTGAAAGGGACATTTTTTAAAATATCTTCTTTTGCCTCCAGGCAAGAGAGTATCTCTAAAAAGTAGTTATCTGTCATTTTCTCAAGTGAGATCTTCTTCAGACTTAATTACCCTTACAGGGAGTTCTACCTCAGTGGTAAAAATCACTTAGGTAGTTTTAACATGTCATTACAATAACAGCTGAATGAATGAATGATAGTTCTGTACACTCCATGTGCCGTTTTCTTTCCTCATCTTCCTTTCCTCTTTCATTCTGTGTTTGTCCTCTCCCAGTTTTCATTTTTCCTTCCTGTAGTGCATCAAAAAAAAAAAATGCCCGTTGACATTGCTGGACCCTCCTCAAGGTTTTCAGAGATAAATTACTAAACCAAATTTCAATCCATTTCCTCTTGTTCAAATACTGAGATGAAAAGCAGCTAGCCTGGTTTACATTCCTTAATAATGCTTCCTAGGGGTAGCTAGGTGGCGCAGCGGATAAAGCACCAGCCTTGGAGTCAGGAGTACCTGGGTTCAAATAGGGTCTCAGACACTTAATAATTACCTAGCTGTGTGGCCTCGGGCAAGCCACTTAACCCCATTTGCCTTGCAAAAAAAATACCTTAAAAAAAAGAATCACTTAATAATGCTTTCTTGTAACTTTTTTCCCCCCTGCAACACCTATTTCTCATCCCTTAGTTATTGTGTCATGCTTCTAACTATACAGACATTAAATCTAGACAACCTACTGATAAAAAGCCCTTGTGTGATATAGTACATATTTGTGAAAGGATGAATTGGCTTTCTGGTTTTCCTTTCAGGTTCCCCCTGAATTTGACTTCACTGCTCACAAATACTTTCCAGTTGTGAAACTTGTTTGAAAGGGATTTTAAAAACTGACCCTAAAGAGGTGTAGAATCTGAACTTTTAATTCCACCAGAGAGCAGACAGACATCTATCAATCTTATCACATACTTGAGGTGAAATTTCAGAATTTCTTTATAAAGAACCTTCATATGGAGTTTTGAGTCTGACAGCCTCACATGACTGAACGAAAACTGCTGTTTTAAAGTGGTTTGTTGTTATGTTCCATGGATGAAACTGATCTTATTGATGAACAACATTGTATGGTTTTGTTACAGATTTAATCATAAATCATTTTTTATGAATGAATTGAGTGAAATGGTGTTTGTAAAGGTTAATAAAATTCTTGACTGAAAATGCACTGCCTGAGAGAAAATACAATAGCACTTTGTTGATATACAGTTGAGTGATGTGTTTTTGATCTTTAATATGGTTATTCTATTTTTATTATAAAGTTAAACGTTTGATCTTACAAAGTATGTAGCTTTTGTTGTTACATGTATATAAGCCTATTCAAACTTTAAGTTGAATTTAGTTCATTTCTTTAAATCTCAGCATTCAGGCTTCTTTGAACTATAAGAACACAATGAAACATGATTTTAAGCAATAAACTTAAATCTTAGATTTAGTGAAGATGAAAACAAATGATTTAATTCTAAAGCCAAATAATAATAATAATCTCTGAAAATTTCAAAATTTCCCAAATTAATAGCATTTTTCAAAAAAGGAAAACATTTGGGAACTGGTAATATACATTACTATATATATTGGACCTTTTTTCTTCCCCATCCTCTGGTTACGGTTTAGTGCATGATTTTCTTGTGCATGATGCCCATTCTTTGTTTATGTGTACTATCTCTACCATATGACTTATAAATCACCAGTTCATATAAAGAGCTGCTTTTTCTCCCCTTCCCCCTTATGAGCCTCCTCTACCAACCCAACCCCTAGTAATGTCTCTTTTGCATATGGGATATAACTCCCTTCTTTGAATCATAAATTGTTTCCCTAAAAAAAATGTGGAGAGGCTGATTCTTGGGCCTGTTATTTGCCAGCATTGTCATTTCACTTCTTAGATTTTTGTTGATCCCCTTGGTTTCCATAATATTTAGTACTCAAAAGTCATAAATGATCCAAATGATGGACTATTTATAGTATTTGGTCATTTGGATTTGTTTTTAAAGGGTAGTCTTAGTTGTTTGGTGGGGAGTAATTTACCCAGAGTTACAACCATCATGTGTCAGAAGTAAAGTTACAACTTATTCAGCAAACTTGAACATGGGATTTTGAAAGGGATTTAAAAAACTGGCCCTAAAAAGGTAGAATATAAACTGCTTACCTAAAATGCTTGGGAACATGCTTCCAAAAATCAGTGGGTATTGTGGACCGGAACACTAGTAGAACTACAAAGGCTTGAGCTTTCACAACAGCTGTGGTTATTATAAGTCAATATTGTTAGAGCAAATCTGAGGCAGTTTGAGTTAACTTTGCTCTAGATGAGTCTTGGGATGCAGCAAAGAGTCCTTTGGACAATGGAGTATATACAGTTAAGGGGGTTTTGGTGAAAGATCACCTGAGATCCCAGGGAACCTCCTTATTAGTGATTTTTATTGACTTTTACTTTCCTGGACTGCTTCTTACTTTGTAGATTGACTGACTGCCTTTTATGGGGGGGGGGGGCGGTTGTTCATTTTATTAAAGGCATAACTCATCTGAACCCTTAGACTCTTAAGTGATCCACTGCACCATTCATCAAAACAATACCCAGAGGGAGCTACTACATCTTTAAAACCATAAATCCACTGAAGTATAGTTAGAACATAATCCACAACATAGTAGAGTATAATAGGAGATTATAGAAAGCTATTGGTAGGTGCTAAATATAGCAAGCATTTTTAAAATGAAATTAACTGTAGTTCAACTAAAGTTTGCAGGGGGGGGGTCATTGCTGAATCAACTAGCTGGTCAGACCCCTGACTCAGCAGAATATAGATCAACATTAGTAAATAGCTAAAAGAAAAATGAGAAAAGCATAGCATAAAATTAAAATCTTGAACTATTTTTAAATATATATAACCCTGGCTAAGTCAAGTGTTAACTTTTAGACTCTTTGGAAGCACTCTATGATCCTAAAATCCTCATTATGGCAAATAATTTAGATTTATCCATTATGCATTTTTCATTATCATAGGATGATATATCTAGAGCTGGAAGAGATCTTAGAGACAAACCCACAAATTTTACAGATAAATAATAGATTCATATCACCCAGGAAGTAAGTGAGAGAGCTCATTTGGCTCTATTTGAAAAAAATATACATTTGACAAAAATAAGTAGTTCTCTTCAACATTCTACATATTCTTTGAAAGATCAGGCAAAGAATAAAACAAGGAAACATGACATATGCCCAGGATTTTTGCCACAAAACTGTTATGGAAAAGATATAGCCTAAGATTCAGAGTTGCAGAGTTTTGCTGTGAATGACTTGATGACTTCTATCTTAGGGCTGTCCAAAATGTGGCCCTTAAAGCCGAGATACCAAAGAATTCTCGCTAAAATGGCAAATCAAAATATATTGTCTATTGTTTCAATAAACATTTAAAAGTAAGGGTGGACAGCTCTGTTCTAGTTAATTCAAAATACATATGACTTGGTGCTGGTGGAACAATGCAAAGACTGCAAAGGGCGAGATTTGTAATCAAAAGGATTTATCTTACAGGAAAGTAGATTAAGGATGAATGTGACCCAGATTATGATGAGAAGTTGAATCAACACAATCTGTAGCAACTTGTCCATCAATACATAGAACCCCAGATAGAGTGAGACCTAGAATTAAAGAAAGAAGATGGACTTGAATTGTCTTCAGGAAATTGCAGAGCCCCATTAATGAACCCAAGTTTTACCAGGAAGCTGCCATCTTGTCAGTATTGCTATTTATCCTGTACTATGCCTGTGAGATATGGAACACTTAAGACTGAAAAGTTAAAATGAAAGTACAAAAAGAACAATGGAGAGGAGCAAATTGGGTATAAACAGGCAGCCAGAAAGAAACAATTCAAATATTGTGGAGCCAAAATCAAGGTAACACAAGCAGCTTCCGCATTAAAGGATCAGAGCCAATTAGAACATTCGACTTTCAAATACAAGACTCTAGAGAAGCTTAAAAAGGTAAATAGGAAAGAAAATAAGGTCAAACTATCCATTCCTAAAGAGAGGATAATACTTAAAAGTCCTAAGACCTTTATCATAATTAGGGCAATTAGAAGGAGTATAGATTGATAGGGCATGGTTTTGACTTAACTATAATGAGAGAATATCTAAAGATAAAATTAAGGGGACTGAGACTAGGGAGAATGGGGATGAGGGGCAGTGAACCTTACTCAAAAGAATTGGCTCAAAGAGGGACTAACACTCAGTTGAGTACAGAAATCTGTCTTTACAGGAAGTAGAAGAGAAGAGAATAAAAGAAGATGGAGAATGGACAGGGGTAGTTGGGAGCAAAACACTTGAAGGTGAAAGATTGCGAGAAAGATAACTGGAACAATAGGATGGAAGCATAACTGAAAGAATTTTTACAGCAAATTTCTGTTAAAAGTCTCAGTTCTTAAATGTTGAGAACTGAGTCAAATTTTTAAGATTTTCATTCCTGAGTTGATAAATGGTAAAAAAAATATGAATACCAGTTTTTGAGGTCTTCAAAACTGACTATAGTCATAAAAAACTTATTGAACAGGGAAAGGCAAATTAAAACAAACAATTCTGAAGTACTACCTCATATCTATCAGATTGGCTAAATGACAGAAAAGGGAAATGGCAAATGAGGAGGGGATTTGACAGTTGTGCACTGTGAGAAGTTTTGAACTGATCCAAACATTTTGGAGAGCCAGGGCTATAAAACTGCAAACTCTAACCTAGCAATACTACTATTAGGTCTGCATCCCAAAGAGATCACAAACAAAATAGGAAAGGACTTTCATGTGCAGAAAATTATAACCCCCAAAAAATTATAACCACTGTTTTTGTGGTGGCAAATCAGAAATTGAAGGGATGACCATCTACTGAAGAATAGCTATAAGAAAAGAGAATCCTGGGTAGTAGAAACTGAAGTGGTAAAGTGAACAGAACCAGAACAATTTCTATAGTTATACTGTAAAGAAAAACTTTGGAAGTCTTAATGCTGTCCAATGCAGTGGCCAGTCACATCTCTAGAAAATCTCAGATAAAGCATGTTAACCTCCTAACAGAGGTGATGGACTCAAGGTGCAGAAAGAGATAAACATTTTGGGACATGGTCCCTGTGTAGATTTGTTCTGTTTGACTATGCTTATTTGTTATGAAGTGGTTTTGAGGAGTTGACCTCCCCTTAATTCTCTATGCAGGAGCATGTTGTGTTGGAAAAATACATTTTTAAGGCTTTCTTTTTTTTTAGGTTTTTACAAGGCAATGGGGTTAAGTGGCTTGCCCAAGGCCAGACAGCTAGGTAATTGTTAAGTGTCTGAGGTCGGATTTGAACTCAGGTGCTCCTGACTCTAGGGCCGGTGCTCTATGCACTGCGCCACCTAGCCACCTCAAAATACATGTTTTCTGCAAGTCTTATTTATCATTTAGTTGTTTTAAGTTCATTTATAGGGAAATTAGGAAGAAACTAGCATAAACTGCACTTAGAATTGATCCCTTTTGAAACTTGTATTTTGGTACAAAATATATATAGCATAGGAATAAAATAAAAAAAATTTTGGCACCAAAAGTTAATTGAAGGGTAAGGAATTAGCAATAATGATGCCGCAGAAAAAAAGAGAGCCATTTAAATTTTATTGTTTTTATGCCCTAAAGAGAACAGAAAGAAGCAGATACAATAGTTTTGAAATTTAACAAGAAGATCAAGTATGATAGTACATGTGTGTGTAATGCCTATTGCTAAAATGGTCAGTGGATTACCTGAACTTGGAACTTTTGATTTCCAGTAAGCTGATTCAATCAGTTGTCTATACTAAGTTGAAGACCAATATGAGGAGGGGTTCCACCAGGATTGGGGGGGGGTGGGGAAGAGGGGGAAAAAGGTCTTGAGGTTAACCAGCACAGGTAGGAAACAGCAGGTAAAGCTACCATACTAATCAACTGGTGTAAGGTCCATTAGTGGCCACTGCACTTCAAGCCTGGGCAAAATAGAAAGATCAACTTAGTGTTTAATAATTCCTCAAAAATAATTTTTTAAAAAGTTGTTAAATGTTTTAAATCTAAATATCCTGTTTCAGATGAGTGACCATGTCATACCAAAATGAATATATCAAAGATACTAATGCTCTGTAACTATTGAGCAGAGTAAAATAATGCAATAAGTCATGAAGATAATTCATTTTTATTTTAAAGTATTAAATATTTTCTAAAGTTAAACAATTTCAAAGCAAACAATTGAAACAAAAATGTTAGACAAGTTTTTCCAAGTTCAGTAAACATTATACCCCTTCATTATTTCATAATATAAACTAATCTAAACCAAATACAAAGCTATAGAAATGGATCTAATCTACCCTAAATGACCCATGATTTTAAAACAGTTCTTCACAGTTTAATTCCACCATTCCAGGTTTTGCTAACAAGCAAGCAGATGTTTTTAACAATCAGCGATTACACAAGTTGTAAGAATAACCATTACCAAAAAACCCATAACACTAAAACTATTCTTTCTTCAAAATGTGTAAGTGGTAAGCTGGTGATTTACTTTAATGGGTTAATCCTATTGCCCACCCTACTCTCTTCCTTACAGAAAGGTACAGTTAATGTACCTAACACAATAAAACTATTCATGGTATCTCTGGAAAAGAAATTGCTTTACTCAGAGCATATAACTGAAATAAGAGAAAAATACCCTAAGATTCTCTTTTGTGAAAAGGCAACCCTAAAGTTGACTACATTCTTAATGCCTTTTAGGTTAATTTGACTGGTGCTATTAAAACTAAAATCATAAATTAGGTGCCTGTTTGGCCTATATATGTGTACACACACACACACACACACACACACACACAAAAGGGAATTCTTCAGTAGCCAGGTTTCTTGCTGTCTCATCCATAAGTGCCAATGGCCACAGGAGGGCGCAGAATTCAACGTGGATGACAGCCCAAACCGCTGCCACCAAGGGGAAAAATATGAGCAATGTACTGTGGGTCAGATTCTTTCCTGGGCTACCAAAATGATTGTAATGGATGAATTGACAATGGTTGATTTTAGTTTTCAACCCCTGAATGTATCACTGTATGAGTATGAGCAGGATGAGACTTTGTGCTCAAAGACAGGGGAGGTTTTGTGTGTCATTTCTATCAACAAGTTACCAAAAGTTCAGAGGAGAACTTTAGGCAAGGCCTTATAAGTCCATTTTGTTACCCTCTTTGACATCTGTCTACAGATTATTTTTTTTGTAATGACAAGGTAAACTTGGGTTCTCAAAAGCTAAGCCTGTATAGTAAAAGTTCTATACTATGCCTTAAAATAGGGAGCCAGCCAGTTTGTCATTCTCTAGGGATGGTCCAAAGATATGCTTCACCCCAAGGCTGGCTACCAAGTGATTAATGTCCTTTTGTCAAAACTCCTCTATTACAGTCGCAATATGTAGAACTGTGGAATGGTGAAGTGCTTTCTAACAAGTTCCTGATTTATAAGAAAGATTCTGTAACAAGAAAAGTCAAAAAGTTCTTCACCTTTCCATAACATTAATCTTCACCAATGTAGTGTGTAGTGTAATGAAAAAGAATATTGGATCACAATTTGTGAGTTTTTGTCTAAGTTCTGTGTGACTTTAAAATGACTAACCTCAATGGGCTTCTATTCTTTTTTTTTAAATTAGGGAGATGGATGAAATTATCCCTAAGGCTCCCTTCCAATTCTAAAACTATGTTTTTAACTACATCTTAAAAGGAAATTCTATTTTCTCTTTTCTTAATTTATTAAATGTCATATAATATTTCAGAGATTTCTTAGTTTATGGGAATTTGCACTCAGAAGTAATTTCATAGATGGTTTTTTTCCCTCTTTCCCGTAAATATTCAGCATAGAAATCAAATCTATTACTTGTATTCACAGTCTATTATAACATTTAAAGTAGTCATTTTTAACAGCAAAAGAAGGTGAATTCATTTCCAGAATAAACATTATCTAACTAAATTATTCAGATCAGAAAAAATGTTGTTACATACATAGATGATTTTTTTACCCTTACAAGCTAATGTAGAAAATGCAGGACAAAGAAAACCCTAATTTTTTCCAAACCTTCCCAAAACCAGAGCATATTAATTTTATTAACTTTATTTTAATCGAAGTATGGATTCACTTCAAGACCAAAGTAACTTTAGTAACAATTCTACATTTCCATCTTTTTGTCCTCTGCTGCAAAAATGGCCGTGTAACATTAAATGCTCAGATTTCAGTTGTGTGTATAGGTTGATCATGGTCCTTTGTTCATAATACTGACTTACTAAAGAAGTCCCTAATTGGAAAGGAAATACACATACTCAGTTAAGTTACAATCATTTTAAAATAGTGTCATATAGTGAATTTAAAAAAAAAGAGAATGCACACAGCATATAAAACAAGAGCTTTGCACTTATTCTTCCTTAAAAGTGTTGCTAGTAATGTTTTGTGTGATAACAGTCAGTATTTAAAGGTTATTCTGATTATCAGAATTACCAAGAAGTACATCTGTCTCAAAGCAGGAGAACCAGCTATCCAAGTCCTCAATATGAATGTTGCTCACCTTAAAGACAGATGTAAGAATGACCTACTGAGCAGCAAAAGGAGAAATGGACTGCAAGGCAGAAAAAAAGGGAAGACAAAGCTCTGAGAATCCTTTATAGAAGAATATTAATTGTCAGAACTTAGACTCAAAATTTTTTAATAACAAATATAAGAATAATTAGAGCCATGTTGCAACATTAAGAATTATGCTTGAAGTATAACTCCTGGGCAGTCTTTTCAAGGACAGTCTTTTCATGAATTATTCATTTTTCCAATAATAATAATAAAAAAGTGGTCAATTTTTCCTTCCTAAAAGTCTCTGTCCATTTAGAAACCTTGAACTGATTCCAGGGGGGAAAAAACAAACAAACCCAATCTTGTCTGAACATTTGACATTCTTATTTTCCCCCTTATTGGCATCGTGTACATATTAAAATTTCCCAACACTGATCTCCCAGTGCACACATCAGATTGCTTCATATTTATAAATGTTCCATTGTCATGGGGATCATCTGTTGTGAGCTCTCCCTTTAAACTTGGATTCACTTCTCATGGTCTTTCTTTTCACCCTCTTCGACTAAGTTATCATTGATGACTTCAGGATCTGGTTCTAAGAAGAAAAGTAATTTCCTATATTAACATTTTTAGAAACCAGCATACACAACATCCATTTCCTACTGCGATGGATGAGTACAGTACAAAAATTATTATTAAATGAATACTACAGTTAGAGCCAACAAGTCATAACAGCTATCATGAAATAACTATAAACTTCTATAAGTATTAAAAACAAGCATATTCTATATTACACAAATGACTATCAAATGTAGCAATAGCCTGAGGAAATTATTGACAAGATACAGAGAATGCACAAGAGGACACCCAAGATTGTTAAAGACATAAAAGACATGTATCTACATTTCTAATGCATCATGAATTTGAGCTCAAACTAGTGGGCCAGCTCTATCAAAAATGAATCAAACATTTATACTCACCACTAAAAGGAATTTGTACAAGTCTCTAAAAGTTAAAGTCTAAATTTAAGACTTTTTTTCCTCACCATTCCTATAAAACATTTCTACAGCGCTTAAGACTTAAAAATACTTTTTTTCACCCATATCTTATGTAATTATACTTTATTTTTCTTCCTTTAAGGATATGATTTCTCTCTCATCGCATTCAACTTAGATCAGTGTATACCATGGAAACAGTGTAAAGATTAACAGACTAACTTCTGTGGGGAGTGGGGGGAGGGAAGCAAGATTAGGGGGGAAATTGTAAAACTCAAAATAAATAAAATTTCTTTTAGCTAAAAAAAATACTTGTTTTTCAAAATATCCCTATGAGTAGGCACCAAAATATTCCTATTTTGTAGATAGGGAAATAGAAGTGGCTTGCTCACTCATAGCCAGCTTCTTACTATATCTAAATCACAATCCAGATATCAGGCCCAGCATGAGCTCTCTATTGCATTGTACAGTTGTTGAAAATCCTTCTGCTGCCTCAAAATATAGTGGAGAATCAAATAAAACTCTACTTGATGATTATGGTATTTCTCCTACCAAGTAATATCTCTCAAAGGACTTGTGTTTTTTCATATGCCTCCTCAGTTTATTATACTTAATCTCAGACTAAATAAAGATCACCAGCACACCTAAGTGGCAGCTTTCAGAAGAAGGTTTCAGAGCCCTTCTGAAGGAAGCTATGAAAGTAACTGCAAGTACAAAGCATCAGAATTTGATGGACATAGCATAGAATTCAAACTCCAGGAGCAATTCTTTCTTGTGTTCTAGCAAACCATTCTAGAGAATAAAGCTGTATGTGTGTTAATTAGCAGTAAATGTGAGACTTCCCTATCTATTCTGGGCCAAGGAAAGGTGGGAACTGCTTAGATTTCAAATTCCTAAACTTCATGGAGTAGAAGCAGTTTAGCTATATACTTTGAAAGCTTATTGCTGTAAGGAACAGATTTACAAAAGTATAGTTTGGTTAAGAAAGCATCTTCTGTTGTGGTTATTTTATAAACTATAAAATAGCAATCACCAGAATATCAAGGTATAAAATATCAGAATAGGGAAGGGTCATCTATTTATAGTAACAAGATTTAAATCTCAATTTATAGATGGAGGAAATTGAGACTCAAGCAAGGTCAAGCAAGGGTTAAAAAAAGTCAAGTATCAGAAGAATTTTAATACAGGATCTCAGATTCCCACCTTTTTCCTTTAAACTTTCATCTACAATATCCTTAACATGTGGTCAATTTGGCTCTACTTGAAGATTCCTAGTGAGGAAGAACCCACATTCTCCTGAGGCAGCCAATTTTGGCTGGAAGTCTTTCTTCACATCAAGTCTATTTCTTTCTCTTTGCATCTTCTACTCAATGCTCCTGTTTTGCCCTGGAATGTGTTTAATTCCCCTTCCACACAGCAGTCCTTCAAATTCTTGAAGATAACTACCATATATTTATTTAAGAATTTTTTATCTCTCAGCTAAAACATCTCTAACTCCTTCTGTCAATTCATATAAAGCATAAACTCCAAAGTCTTTCACAGTCTTGGGTATCCTCTTCTGTATTCTCTGTTGCTTACCAATGTTCTCCTAAAATTTAACCCAGCACCAAACACCAGATTCCATATATGGTCGAAGGTGAAATACAGTGAGACAATCACCTCATCCCTCAATGCAATGCCTTTTAATGAAGTTTTATACTTTACCTGCATACTTTAGACATCACCCATTAGTCATATTGAATTTGTAATCCACCAAAATCTCAACATCTATTTCAGAAGAACTGTCTAGTTACACCTTTCCTACTTTATTTGTGAAACTAATTTGATTGCCTTTTGTTTCTATAAAAAAAAAAATTTATCCCTATAAAATGTTTTATCCTTTTAAATTTGATTTTGCTAATATAGATCAATGACAAGAACTGGTAATGGTTGTAGGTACTGAGTCCTATACATTTACAGGTTAAGAGATACTGTTATCAGGGAAGAAAAGAATTCCAGCTCTGTTGCCATCTGGGCAAACTTGAATAAGCTCTAGCTCCACTAGGATTATTTTGAACATCTCAATTGTTCAAAATTCAACATTTGCCTGTGTGTGTAAGTATTTTAGCTATTATAAGACAGCACCAGCCACATTGTCAAGAAAACCTGGATTCAACTCCCACTTTACTAAACCTCATAGTGGCCCAGACAAATTTCAATGATTATTAGTTGCAGACCAGGTGCTATTCAGCACTGGAAAAGAATTTCTTCATTTAGAGTCCTCTAGACCAGTGAAACCTGATGCCTGGCTTTTTGTTTATTTGTTTAAGGCTTTATTGTAATTGAATCTTCTAATTTCACAAACGAAAAAACAGGCTAATAGAGGTGATGATGATGCTTACAAAGTTAGTATGAAGTAAAAGAGCTAGATTTAGAATTTACTATCAAACTTCTGACTACAAATCTGATCTTTGTGTTGTGGTAGGTACCATACAGGTGATAATATTTGGTAGAAAATTTTTTATCATGTCAGTATATTTTTTAATGCTAGATTTTCTCAGAAAAAAACTGCCATAGAAAGAAATTACTGACATCTACAAAAGAAATGCTGTTAGTATGTGGATTATCTCAGAGCATTCCAACAGTCTTGCTATATCCCTGATTTCATAGGGCACAGGTTCTGAGATGGCAGGTAGACAATAAACATTTATCATGGATTTATTATGAGTCAGACACTGTGCTAAACTTGAGGATAAAAAAAGAGGCAAAAGGTGGTCCCTGTCCTCAAGGAGCTTACAATTTAATGGAGACAACAAGAAAACAAATATGTGCAAACTAGCTAGAAGCAAGATAAATAGGAAATGACAGAAATAAAGAGGGCTTCGGAAGGAGAGATTTTATTTAGGAATTGAAGGAAGTCAAGAAGGTCAATAGGCAACATTAAAGAGAGAGAGCATTTGAGGCAAGGAGGACAGTCAGAGAAAATACCCTGAGCCAGAAGACCAGTGTCACTGGATGGAAGAGTATATGGAGGGGAATAAGATATAAGAACGGAAAGGGATTTGGGGGACTTGGAGGGGGGGACAGAGGATGACAGACAGAGGAGTTTATATTTTGATCCTTGAGTTGACAGGGAACCACTGGAGTTTCTGAATATGAGGAAGTCTACTAGACATCCAGTATGAGATTTCTGAAAGTTAATTAGAAGCATAAGACTAGAAGTCAGGTAAGGGCCAGGTAGATTTGGGAATTATCAAATTAGAGATAATTCTTAAATCCAAAAAAAGTTCATTGGTCACCAAGTGAAGTATAGAGAAAAAGGTCTCATTTTTAAATTAAAAAGAGAATTGCATCAAATTTATAAGATCACAAGTCATTCCCCCAATTGATAAATGGTCAAAGGATATGAAGTTTTCAAATGAAAAAATTAAAGCATATATAATTATATGAAAAAATGCTCCAAATCACTATTGATTAGAGAAAGGCAAATTAAAACAACTCTAAGGTTATCACCTCACACCTATCAGATTGGCTAAGATGACAAAAAAGGGAAAACAATCAATGTTGGAGAGGTTGTGGGAGGATTGGGGTATTAATGCATTGCTGGTGAAGTTGTGAACCGATCCAACCATTTTGTACAGCAATATGGAGCTATGTCCAAAGAGCAAAACTGATCACTCCTTGACTCAGCAATTCCAACACTAGGCCTAAAACCAGAAGAAATCATAAAAAATGGGGTCCCACATGTTTAAAAATATTCATAGTAGCTTTCTGTAGTGGCAAAGAATTAAAAATTGAAGAAATGCCCACCAATTGGGGTATGGTTGAACAAGTTAAGGTTTATGAATGTTATGGAATACTATTCTATAAGAGACCATAAATGTTCAGACTCTAGAAGAGCATAGAATGAATTACAGGATTTGATGCTGAGCGAAGGGAGCAGAACCAAGAGAACATTCTACACATTAACAACAACATTGTGATTAACAGTGATAGGTGCAGCTCCTCTCAGCAGTTCAGAGAGCTAGGACAACCCTAGGAGACTGGCTATGAACAGTGTTATCCCCATCCAGGAGAATAAAAACCAAACCAAACAAAAAAACCCAAACCCATCAGAATCTGATGAACACTATGCATTCACTTCTTAAAAAATTTCTCGCATGTATTTCTTTTCCTTAATCATAATTCCCTATACCAAAAATGACTAATCTGTCAACATGTTTAACACAAATATGCATGTATGATATTCACCTAACTGTTCACCAATCAGGGGAGGGAGGAAGGAAATTATATAACTTTAAAATATGCATATGCATATGGATGAAAATTGAAAAACTTTCATAACATATATCCAGAAAAATAAATTTTAAAAAATTATTTTTAATTTAAAAAATAGAAAAGAAGAAGGCTCAGGACAAAACTATAGGGAACCCTTTTCCTGATCTGAGCAACATTTATCATATTTTTAGCAAAATAAATACGTTGAATGAAACCATCAATTATGACTAAACAACTCTAAAGAGAAGAGACCTTAGCACAGTAATCTCCATAAAAGTCTTTGACATGAAACTTGGTTCTGAATGTTAACCCCCCCTTCCATACTTTTTTTAAAAAATGTAGTCAGTTCAACAGCATAAAGAAAAAAAAAAGAAACTACCAGACAATCGAAAATGACCATTGTAAAATTATAAAAAAACAAGGTTATTTAATCCCCAAAGAAGAGACTTCCCTCCCTGCTCCTTCCTAGAAGTCAGGATCCATATGTAAGGAAAAACCTTTTCATTATAAAGCATGACTCTCTAGGAGAGGAAAGAGGAGGAATCTAGGCAATATGAAAACAATAACAATATAAATCTATTTTTTAAAAATATGATTGGCCTTTGCAAAAACCTTCTGAAGTAGAGAAGTTACTCCCAAAAAATGTAAACTTGACAAAATAATAATTTGGATTATGATAGTCATTCATACCTGATAGAAGGAGAGATAAAATGAGAAAGGACCAGACCCCAAACAACACCTACCATTTAGATTATCATTGCCTGTGAGAGCTGCCTGCTTGTCTCTTTCAGACTCAGCTTCATTTTCATCATTGTTGTAGTCTTCATTTGTTCCCGGATTGGGCTGATTTACTCCTGTAAATTTATTATAACAATCATCAAGAACAAGCATGTTTCAATGGAGAGAGTTCTGAATTTTCCTGCTGAATTTGGAATCATGGGGCCAGAATTCAGATCCAAGTTCTTCTATGTACTACTGGCACCACCACCTTGAACAAATCACTTAGCTTTGCTTTTCTTTTTTTTAAATTTTATTTATTTATGGCAATGGGGTTGTGACTTGCCCACGGTCACACAAGTAGGCAATTATTAAGTGTCTGAGACTGGATTTGAACTCAAATCCTCCTGAATCCAGGGCTCATGCTCTTATCCTCTGCACCAACTGGCTGGCCCCTAATCACTTAGCTTTTCTAATACCCTGTTTCCTCTTATGTAAAAAAGAAGGGATTTGATGAGAAGGTATTCTGAAGAACTTTCTAAGCACTGATCTGTGAGTCTATGTGCATTTAAAAGAATATTTGAAAAAAAATATTGGGGGAGTGGATGGGGAGTATACTAAAACAGAGGGACAAGTAAAGGCCTCCATGTAGAAAATGGCCCGTGAAGCTAAGCTTTCAAGAAAATTAGGGATTCTAAGAGAGTTGAGGAAGGAGTACATAACTGGAGAAAAACGATGTAGAGTCATGTGTTACAGCAGGAAAATGAAATCAACCACAGAGTGTATTTACGGCAACTAATGTGGAATACAGTTAGAAAGTTGGGTTGGGGCCAGGTTGTGAAGGACTGAAATACTAAGAGCTTGTGTTTGATCCTGGAGGTAAGAGGCGGCCAAAACTGGAGTTTATTCCCTACTGGCTCTGCTTCTGTCTCTAAGAACTTTGTCTCCATGGTTCAGCTACCTTCTCACTCTAGAGCTTCCCTCAACATCCCGGGCTTGCTGGAAGATCCTGTAATATCTACCATGCCAATGCCCTTCTCCTACTGGTGAATTCCATTTCATGGGCAAATCCAGGCAGTCCATACTTTGTTCTCCTCTTGGCTAGGCATCTGACTAGGGATTTTGCCACATGCATCATGGTACCCTCCCTCTGAGCTCCATCACTGCTACACTCTTTTTCAGCTCCCTTTTCTGTGCTGCCTTCTCCTTCTTAAAATGTTTCTTGAGAACAGGGTCTTTCTTTTTCCCTTGTATTTGGGGGATCAGGAGGAAAAAGAAGTTTGATGAGAAGGTATGCTGAAGAACTTTTCTAGGCTCTAATTTGTGAATCTATGTGCATATAAAATTATATTTTAAAAAGATATTGGGGGCGGCAGCTAAGTGGTGCAATGGATAGAGCACCGGCCCTGGAGTCAGGAGTACCTGAGTTCAAATTTGACCTCAGACACTTAATAATTACCTAGCTGTGTGATCTTGGGCATGCCACTTAAACCCATTGCCTTGCAAAAAACCTAAAAAAAAAGGTATTGGTGACAGGTAGGTGGTATACTAAAAATGGTGGAACACATTGCCATTTTAAAACCATGGTGCTCCCTTTCCCTTCAGCCACTAAAGGAAAATATGCATCCAGCTCTGACTTCAGTAGGCTGGCCTTCACTGGCCAGCTTTGTTTCATTCAGGACTCTTATTTGGATGCAGTAATTTCTGAGTTCTCTCTTAAAAAGAGCTATTCATCTTTTATTCATCTGGTCTGTTGTTTTTTGTATTATCTACTATTTGTTCTTTGTTTCTGAAGAAGACCCTAACAAGTATGTGAACTAGATTGGGGTGGGGGGCGCTATGCTAAGTCACCAGCCTTGTTTTCTCCTCCAGAGCTAGCTGGGCCCATTGGCCAGATATGAATCAGGAGAACTGGAGATGGCTCTGGATGTGAAGCAATGAAGGTTAAGTGACTTGCCCAAGATCACACAGGTAGTGAAGTGCCTGAGGCTGAATTTGAACTCCTGTCCTGATTCCAAGGCCAGTGCTCTCCCCACTGCACAACCTAGCTGCTCTAAAAGTGTTCACACATTCGATGTACTAATAATAGTGAATGGAATCGGGGTGGCTAGGTGGTGCAGTGGATAAAGTACCGGCCCTGGAGTCAGGAGTACCAGGGTTCAAATCCGGTCTCAGACACTTAATAATTATCTAGCTATGGGGCAGCTAGGTGGCATAGCAGATAAAGCACTGGCCCTGGAGTCAGGAGTACCTGAGTTCAAATCTGATCTCAGACACTTAATAATGACCTAGCTGTGTGGCCTTGGGCAAGCCACTTAACTCCATTTGCCTTGCAAAAAACCTAAAAACAAAATTGGGTAATAATTACCTAGCTGTGTGGCCTTGGGCAAGCCACTTAACCCCATTTGCCTTGCAAAAACCTAAAAAAAAAAATAGTGAATGGAATCTTCTTTGCATAAGTTTTTGTATTTTTTGTTTTTTGACCACAGGGAGGAATCCCCAATGTGCAGCAATCAGGCCAAGATTGGGTAAACAGACAATATTTAGGGCACATTACTCCCAAGCAGGAGCAGTGTGATCTTTACAAGGCTGCTCAGATGCCCAGGAAGCTGCCGAATCCCACTGCTGCTTCCAATGAGAAGACTCTCTGGCCTGGGCTACCTGTGTGTGGAGCTGTTCCCAGTGTATGTGCTTTTTCACTTGCCTGTCACCACAGAACTTTGAGATAAGTAAAATTGGTAAAATGGCATGGATGATGTCTGTGATTATCTGTGCATAAACTGGATTTAAGTGAGGCAGAGTTGCACAAAGTTGGCGGCTTATAATCTCTCTTCTAGAGTCATCACAGTCCAATAGTAGGACAGAGTCAAGACAACTGGTGATGGCTCAAGATGCAGTGGATGAACTCCCCATCTTTGATGTTTAATCAATCTCTGAGCACTCCATGGCAATTGCCTCAGATGCCTTCATGACTGATGGAACAAATTGTTCTCAACTGCCCATTTCACCAAGGGAAATCGTCATGTACTTGTAGTAGCCACCCCCCAAATTATTAATAGATGTGAAACCCCTGGGTTACCCTCCACCTGATTTAGCCATTTGCCCAAATGGCTTACTGGAGGATTGTTAATGTGCATGCCACACTTTCTTAAAGTCACAGAGAGAAATTCCATTTAGACTAGTGATAGAATATCTACAATATTTGGGACTCTACCTACCTCAACAAAACAAAACAAAAAAGAACTATATAACTGTTGCAAAATGGCATGTAAATGAACATTTGCTTAAGTATAAGGCTAAATAGCTTGATCATTACTTAAGGAATAGTTGTAGCTCCTGTATTGAAACATCTGCTCTGTGGAAGACAGTGAACTACTTTCCCCAGTTCATTCATAAGTCACAGGAGTTCCTACAAGTTCAATTAATCTTATTTAATACTATCACTAGATAGTAACTGCAATGGTGAAAGATACAATCAAATTTTACAAGTAAAAATGAGACTTTCATCAATTCAATTTAATTTAAAAGGCATACCTAGTCAAATGGGATGAGAACTGGATTTTATGTCCAAGGATTTAGATTCAAATCCCATCTCATTACTCCCTGTGAGACTATAAACAAGTCTCTTCTTCTCTCTGGTATTCATTTTCTCCTTGAAAAAGAGTAATTTAAAACTAGAAGGGCAGCTAAGTGATGCAGTGGACAGAGCCTCAGCCTTGGAGTCATGAGGACCTGAGTTCAAATCCAAACTTAGACACTTAAGAATTGCCTAGCTGTGTGACCTTGGGCAAGTCACTTAACTCCATTGCTTTGCCAAAAAACAAGCAAACTAGATACTGGATCAAAGATCTAGAGGAAAAGGGGATTTTAGAGGTTATCAAATCCAATAGTGCCAAACTCAAATAGAAAGATCTACTAAAACAAAATGCATAAAGATCCCCTATGGGCATCATAGTGACTTAGAAAAAAATATTAAAATTAAACTTTTTTAAAAAATTTAAAAATGTTACTATTATCTATGTTTTATTATATACTTATTTATTATGTTAAAAACTCTCCCATGTCTGAAAGATGTGCTCACAAGTATAGTGGGACATGGCCTTGTGTTTGACAATTCTGATCTAATCCATGGTTCTTATCAAATCCTCATGATTCAGATAAGGAAGGTGAGGGACAAGGAGTACAGTGACCTTAAAGTCTCTCTTCCTAATCAAAATCTGTATCCTGGGATCCAGATTATTTCAGTTCAAAAACCATGTATTAATTACAAAAGACAAGGTATCTATATCCTAGGAGATCAAAGAAGAAAACTGATACAGTCCCATCCCTCAACTAGGGGAATATCATTACATAAAAAAAGGCAGAAGATGTCCAGAAAGAATAATGTAAGAAAATCTGAAGAGGCAGAGATCACTTCTTATCCCAGGAGGGTAGGAGGAAAAAGAAGGGGGAAGGAAAAAAAAATAAGGAAACTTCTTGGAAGGAGAAGAATGGTACCTTTATTATTAGGAAAGGTCTTGAAGAAAGAGTGGTTGAGAAGCATCTTAGTATAATGTAAAGAATGCTGGTCCTTTCTTCAAGAGAATATGAGTGTAAATGCTACTTTAATGACTTACTGGTATGTTGAGTATATCGTATAACCTCTATGAGCCTTAGTTTCCACATCTATAAAATAAGAGGTTAGACTCATCTTCTTGAGTTCAAATCTAGCCTCAGACACTTACTAGCTATCTGACCTTTGGCAATTCACTTTAACCTTGTTTGCCTCAGTTCTTCATCCATCAGATGATTTGGAGAAGTAAATGCAAACCACCCAGTATGTTTGCCAAGAAAACCCTAAAATGGAATCACAAAGAGTTGAACACAACTGAAACAACCCAACAAAATTCATCCCTGAGGTCTCTCTTCTTTCAATTTTAAATCTGCGATTCTCTGAAATATGTGAAAAGTTAAGGAAGAAGTATATTCTTGGCATGGGGTACATATAGCCTATGCAACTACAAAGCAGTGGGAAGGACTAGATTGAGAACAGCAAATCAGCTTGGCCTGAATATACCGAATGTAGGAAGGAGGAGCAAGGTGAAATAAGGCTGGAAATGTAGGTAAAAATCCATTAGTTCTTTTCATTTTATCCTATAGGCAATAGGGAGTTTATAAGGTTTTTGAGTAAGAGTGATAGAGTAAAACTATTGAATTTTTAAGTGAAAATTGGATTAAAATATAATAAATCAAAATTTCAAAACTAAGAACATACTTCCTAACATAGCAGGCTTATGTCATAGCACTCACAAGGTTGAATTAATACTTAGAGAACCTAGCAAGTGTTACCAGAGTAAAGTTCATCATATCACTTATGATTTATTTTAAATAACCACTACTGCCACTACCATAAGAATTATATTTGTATTGCATGAAGTGACCCAAATCTCTTCCCCTCTGTGCTGGCCCATTTACTACCTCATCTTATGGTGTACTATGCTGAAATTTTCTAAGCATTCTCTCCCCTCCTATACATCCCCCACTTCCAAGCCCATCCTTGTTTGTTTTTCAACTCCTTTTTCCACCTCTTCTTCCCCAGCTCCTGGAGGGCTGAGGATGTCTGTCCATTTGGTTTCAATCTGTATCCCTCTATTCAGGATCTGACACATAGTCAACACTCAAGAAGTGCTGCCCTATTGGTTTGCTTGCCTCCTTCCTTCCTAGAGGACCACGGAAACGTGAACACAGACTCCACAAAATTGACAGAATCCATTTCCATATAAAGAAGAGCCTATTCCTGGGTGAAGAGATGCTACCAACCTATAAAAGTGTCCTTACTTACCATCCTGTTCACCCTGTTGTTCATCTTCCCTAATGATGAGCTCTTCCCTCTCTGGCTCATCAGCTTCATGATTTTCCTGACTGATCAAAAGGCCACCTGGCCCCTTCTGGGTCTGGACAGATTCTCTGAGTTCAGTGTTCTCTTTTTCTTTGACGTTTTCATTAGAGTTCTGCTCTCTGCCTGGCTCACCTCCCTGATTCTCCCTCTGAGCCTCCTCTTCGCTAGGAGTCAAGATGTCATTGGTCTTCACTGCAGGAGGAACACAATTTGCTTAAAAGACAAATTATCACAAATGTTCAACAAACAAATCTTACCTCCTTCAATCTGCACAGACCTCCCCATGAGCTCAGAGTGGGGAAAAGTGAAGTTCGGCCTTTCCACATGGATAGAGGAAGAGGAAAAGGGAGATATATCACACCCTTTCTGGATCTGGGATTTTAATTTTGGAGAACTGTTTGTTCTCCACTACTCACAAATTGCCCACAGATAAGGTCAGGGATGAACATCTTAACCAGTTTTGTGTTTTGTTCTTTTTTTTTTCCCAATCATCTGTGACTGAGCAAAGACATTTGGGAACTACCTAAGAGTGAGTGACCACCTAAAAATCAGTCAATTCTAGGAAACAGATTGGCCACATTAATTTTTTTCTAATGACCCCATTAATCTTTTCAAACATCGTAAAAATTTTTATTGATACCTTTTTTAATAATCCTTATTTCTTTTTTTTTCTTTAGATTTTTGCAAGGCAAACAGGGTTAAGTGGTTTGCCCAAGGCCACAAAGCTAGGTAATTATTAAGTGTCTGAAGCTGGATTTGAACTCAGGTACTCCTGACTACAGGGATGGTGCTCTATCCACTGAGCCACCTAGCCACCCCTAATCACCCTCATTTCTGAAGGTATTCCTCTTTCCTCTCCTACACAACCAAGTCATCCTTTGAAACAAACAATAAAAATGACTGGAGTGGGGAGGGAGCACGCATTCTGGCAAAACGAACCTATATACATAAATGGAATCTGAGAATATGTACATAATGTTCTATATCCATAGTCCCCTAAGTCTACAAAAAAAGTTAAGAAGTGCATTTTCTCATCTCTTCTCTCTAGTCACATTTGGTGATCACAGTTCCATCATGTGTGGTCTTTATGTTCACTACATACTTGGTTCTGCTTACTTTACTCTGGGCCAATTAATGTAAGAATTCTTCATATCTAATGCTTTTGTCAGTGTCATACTCTTCTGTGATAGTCATGGACCCAATCAGTGTGACCTCATTAATCTTTGAAACTCTAACTGGAACTCATCCATCTTCTAAGAATATTTAAACCCAAGATTATCTTCATTTATGTTTGTGACCTGACAAAAGATACACCCTGCTCCTAATCTATCTAAGGCAACTATTCCAAGAATAAGAAGTGATAAAAGAAAGCTACCTTGTAAGCCATGGAGAAAGGAGCCTGCACACAGAATGTTTCTTTCCATCTAGTTATTGAGGACTTTTGTTTGTTTTTAACTGATCAGAGTTAGGAGATACCTAGTAGTTTAGATCCAATTTACCTCCTTTTTCTTCTTGTCTCATCGCATTTGGGGTCTTCTCAGAAGCAGAGATGGGTCCTTCAGGAACCATATCTCCTTTCTTTTGCTGCAGTCCTTCCTTCTTCGGTTCTGATTCATGCTGTGTGAACTCTGGCTGATTGATGGCAGCTTCCTAAAATACCCAGTCACATAAATTACACTTATTAAACCACCACAGTGTGCCAGATACTATGTCTGAGGGGCTAAAGGATGAAAAGACAGAATTAAACAATCCCTGCCAAAAGGGATATACAAACTAATGGGGAAAACCACATGAATACACATAAATAATAAAAGATACAGAAAGTAAACATAATACACTTTTGATGGAGAAGATTCAGCAGTTAATCCTCTATCCTCTGAATTTTCAAGAAAACTAGAAAAACTTCATGCTTTTGGGAAGAGTTAGATTAAATAACATGTAAAATCACTTTCAATCCTAGTTTCTCAGGTTCTATCACGTGTGAAATTAATATAAAACCATATAGAAATCATAATAGGAGTTATTAAGAATTAGAAACAAAAAGTCCTTCCGAAATAGAAAGACTAGCCTAAATTCTGAACCCCAAAGAGCTGAATGGTTTTTGATTTGGACAGCTTTTAAACCAACTATCTTAATAAATATAATTTATATAACAAAAACACCTCTTCCAATGAAAAAATAAGTCCACGTATTTCAAAAGCTATTCAGCACAACAAAAATTCCATAAGCAAAAAAGAACTATAGTAACTAGGACTATTATAGGATTTGATCTGTATCAGAATTGACCATCACACCTGGTCTTTTAGTTCTTGTTTTTAAAGATCAATTGGCCTTCCTACAAGATGAAAAATAAGTTAAGCAAGAAATATTTTCTAATCTTACTCTGAATAAGATGAGACATCTCAGAATATGTGCTGGAGTCAGAAATATGGAGAGAATAATAACAATCACCACATCTGCATGCTGGGTGGGAGGAATTCTTAATTCTAGATTTAGAGGACACAGGTTCCAGTTATCACCTCTGACTCTCACTAAGGGCAAATCACTTCACTTCCCTGGAGCTGTTTCCTCAGCTATAAAGTGAAGAGCACTTCCAGCTCTAGTTCTAGGAATCTACAAAATCACAGTAGAAGGAAAATATAATTATACTAGGAAACTTAGAAACATACTGTGTCAGATAAAACTCATGACCTCCAGATTTAGGTTTGATGGCACTTGGATTTGGAAGGATTACTTAATGTAATATTTTTTTGAAGCTTTAGAGATGATTCTAATTTTTATTAAATACCATCCATCACCTTCTTGCAACCTGATGACGGCCATCATCCTCCCAGTCTTCTAAACAATGCATCATCCTTGACTCTCCATTCTCTATATCCAATCTGTTGACAAAGCTTGATAACTTTACTTTCACAACATCTCTGTCATAGGTTCTCTTCTGTGACACTGGCACCACCTTGGTACAGTTTTTCATCATCGTAATACCTTGACAAGAGGTGACTAGGTGGTGCAGTGGATAGAGCACAGGCCCTGGAGTCAGGAAGTACCTGAGTTCAAATCTGGTCTCAGTCACTTAATAATTATCTAGCTGTGTGGCCTTGGGCAAGCCACTTAACTCCATTTGCCTTGCAAAATAAATAAATCAAATAAACAAATAAACAAATAAATAAATAAATAAATAAATAAATAATGCCTTGGCTAATACAATGGCCTTCTTGGTTGGTCTGCCTGCTTCCAGTTTCCATTCTACCTGTTACTCAGCAGTCAAAGTGATCTTCCCAAAGTGCAGGTATGACTATGTCATTCTTCCTTTCAGTAAATCAGAGTGGTTCCTCATAAGCTCCAGGACCAAATATTAAATTCTGTTCAGTATTCAAAGACCTTCATAACCTATTTCTCCTCTCTACTAAATTTCCACTCTTCCTTCACTTTAAATCCTACTATGTAATCTGCAATCTAGTGATACTGGCCTCCTTTCTTTTCCTTGAACACTCCATCCCTGCTCCCATGATACAACTGCTCTCCCTCCTGCCCTACTGGACTTCCTTCAAGTTCCAACTAAAATTCTACTTCCAAAGAAAACATTTCCTGATCCTCCTTAATGTTAGTGCCTTCCTACTGTTCGATTATCCCTGATTTATCCCCTATGTATGTTCTTGGTTATTTAAATCCCCTCCCCCCCAGACTATGAGCTCCTTCAAGAGCAAGAGTCACTCACTGTCTTTTGCCTTTCTATGCATTCCCAATGCTTGGCACAGCAATGACTGGGACAGTCAAGTCACAGAGCTAGTAAACAGTCAACTGGGAGTTGAACCTAAGTCTTCTGATTCCAAATCCAGAGCTCCTTCCACCTCACCATACCACAAACAAAATAATGCATCTCTCAAATGACAAAAACTAGAAAAGGGCTGAGCTCCTTTGATCTAGTGCCCAGAGATAGCAAGCTAGTTAACCAGAACCAGGATGGACCTAGTTTGAGATCTGCTAATAATTCAGGAAAGGGAGGGACAGGGAAGCAGAGAACTGAAAGAAAAAAGGAAGAAAATACCAAGAGGAAATATTGATCAAAATCATGGGAGATGAAGTCCTGATTCACCTGATTGTTCAGATCATTTTTTTCACTGAGGTTTCTGGATGCTATAGCTTCATTTCCTTTCTTAGTGACTTCTTCTATCCTCTCTTCACACTGTTCCTTCAACTCTTTCATCTGGTTGATGCATTGGCTCCTTTAGAGGGAAACAGAATAAAAGAAAAGTATAAAAAATAAACAAAAAAACTTTATGATAATATTAGATGAGCTTAGGTACTACTATTATTATTTTTTATTATTATGCACTATTATAATTATGAAATACACCTCAAAAGCATACCAGTGATACAAGATAGCATGTTGGCAAGCTGGGAGAGGTTTTTGGAACACATACACACACACACACACAAACCACACATCACACACACAAGAAAAAAAACACAAAAAAAGGTTCACCAAAACAATTTAAAATGCTACAGAACAACTAATTAAACTAAAGCACTAAAAGCAACAAAGATAGAAAAAGGTACCATGTAAGATATGCTAAGATATGTCCTCAAATGGATAGGCAATATACTCAAAGAAGCTGAGTAATATCTGGCACAAGAAAATTCTTAGTCCAGTAAGAGATAAATGGTAAGGCCAATAAAAATCACAGGAAGAAATCTAGTTAGAATTAAATAATGCCAAAAAATAGAGAGTGAGGGGCAAGGGAGGACAATGAAAAAAATTACTATATAGAATTTCATATAATACAAAACAGGTAGATATAGGGAAGGCCTCAAATTACCACTGAATTACCCAAATCTTTGGAAAACATGTGGACCCAAGTCACAAAACTGGATCGCAATGCAGTAATTTCAGAATTACTCTCATTTCAGAAATTTTAGAAAAACATAATAAGATCCTGCGCATTCTATTATAGGAACAAATAAAATGTCACAAAAGTAGCTAAACAACCACCTAGTTTAGTATAACTAAAAATAACAGGATCCAGAAAATGAAGAATTCAAGATTTATTATCTAGATACTTAATAGCAGCATAACTGCAGAAAGATAGAGCAATTTGAATGATGCTATAGGAGCATGAGAACAAAGATCTTCAGCTCCACTTCACTAATTCAATATTGTTAAGTAAAGTAGTAAAATAATCTGCTCAGCCCTTGCACTAGCTGCTAAGAACATGATGAAAGTGGAAAGGACTCATCCAAATTTAAATATCTGGTAAGCCTGGAAGAGTTCCAGATAGGTAGAAAAAGAAGGAAGGAAAGAAAAATGAAGGAAGAAAGAGAAAGCTGATTTAACTGGAGAGACTCTTGCTAGAAGCAGCTAAGATTGATTCATAAAAAAGTTGAAGTAGCTCTAAGACTGGCTTAACCTAACGCTAGGTAATAAAAGAGCTATAAAAGACTCCTTGAAGGGAAGAAGCTACCTTATATAGTTCTGAGAAGAAGCAGCAAATACCAATAGCAATTGAGCAGAGAAATAATTATTACCAACAAACGGTAGGAATAGGAGAGAAAGCAGCCCAGCTTCCTTTGTAGGGAAGTATTAAGCGGTCGTTTTGAAATCAAGGCAATATGTCAAAAAAACAACCCATGGAACACAAGTCATTCAAGACTATGGGTATTATCTCTTCTATTAGCAGCATGGGAATCTATGGGTAGAATGTGTCCTTATGTGAATGAAGGAATTTTTCCTTGTCATTTATCTTAGTATTCTGTCTTACTAAAAATCTTTTACTGATTTTACATGCCAAATCTTATTTAGTATATGAGAAAATACACAGGATGGAAGCTGAAGCTACGTAGAACCTAGTTGTAACTTCTGTGAGTTTAGAATTATATAACAGTAAGAAGGTAAAAAAAATGCAAGCTTCAAGAATAAGTATATAAATTCACTTACTAAGAAAAATAAAAATCACAGTAAATTACTCAAGACAAGATAATCTCAAAAATTGCAATAAAGGTTCCAAAACTAATAAGCATAAGTCTTGAACCCAGAGTTATCTAGCTATTAAAATTTAGTATGGGGCAGCTAGGTGATACAGTGGATAGAGCACCGATCCTGGAGTCAGGAGTACCTAAGTTCAAATCTGGCCTCAGACACTTAATAATTATCTAATATGTTCCTGGGCTAATCACTTAACCACACTGTCCACAAAAAAAAAAATCAGTATGTTGTAATGAAGGCAGAAGAATTGAGAACTGAGAAAGGGGGGAAGGGAAAGAAACAGAATAGAAAACAAAAGTTTAAAATTTTGGCTATATCTGAAGAGGTTCAGGGCAAAAAAAGGGGTTTTTTTTGTTAATACACTTGGTTTTTTATTTTTTTTATATTGTATGTTTACAAAATTATTTGTCTTTGTTCATTTATAATAAATTTTCTTTGAAACAAGTTGCTTTTTTCTCTTGCCTGTCGGCACCTTTATATGAAGATAACACATAAGAAGAGTCAGTAAATGTGTTTGAAACTATTAAATGATATTATTACATGTGTAACTTTTTAATTGTCTTCTAAAATAAGTCAAGTCTAATTACCTAGAAATTCAAGTTTTTAGAACAGAGAATTGGTTCTGTCAGAGTAATTGATTAGTCATTGATATGAACTTGGGAAATCATTTGTCTGTGTCTGTTTGCTATATTGTATTAATTTAAATACCTTCATTTACCAAATCACAGACAATTCAGGTCATCTGGCTTCTCTCAACTTCTCAGTCTTATAATCAATCATTTAACTGAAACATTTTCTAAGCTACTTCAATATACATGGAATTGCTTTAAGAACTTTAGAAATTCCTAAATACCTCCCTCAGATATTGTTCATTATATCGAACTCTTAGTGACCCCATTTACAGTTTTCTTGGGATTGATTTTTTTATATTTCCTACCGATCAAACCTTCCAGGGTTGTTGTGAGCATGTAGTGAACACATATTTATAAAACCCTTTATAAACTTTAAAGTATTTTAAAAGTACTAGCTATTATTAATTGGTCTGCAGTGTTTCTACAGAATTTGTCACATTACTTCCTTTAAAAAAAAAAAAGCAGGCCCCAACAAAGGAAACCTACCCTCTAAATAACAGTGAGGCTATTTTCAGAGCTCCATTTAGGAACTTTTCAAGATTCCTCATCAATTTCCATTTAGAGTACAGAAAATTAGCAGCCCACATAACCAGTTTCAGTCAAGTCATTTGGGTCTTCTTGAATCCAAGCCCAGCACTTGAATCCAAGCCCAGCACTTATTCATTGGGCCAGCTATCTACCTCTAAAATCATTAGCTACTGGGACTATTCTATTCCATGATCAGTATATACTCTGAAAAAGTATAATAAATGATCAGTAGAAAATATAAAAAAAAAAATCAATTCTTAGTCAAGAATATTTACCACTATTTAGCAACACATCACAGAATAAACATACCAGTAACATCACTCTGCTGATAGTCGAAGTCCCAGCTACTGAGGAATCTAAGGGTGGTGGACCTTGAGCTCAGGAATTCTGAATTCTGAGCACTAAACAGATTAGGTTTTGGGACTAAGTTCAATATCATTTTGGCTAGAGTCCTAGGAGTAGAACCTATTAAAGTCAGCAGTTAACTAGATGGGAAGTCCATTAGGTACATAAGTTCCTAAAAGAACACAAGTAGGTATGATGGAAGGAAAAGTAAGAGATCATTTGGAAAATAATGTAGCATTTTCAATAGTGCCACTAGCTCCAACTATAAAAATCCATCCTTTTTTAAACATGAAGCTTCTTAGTGTTTATATACAACAAGCACATTTTTTGATCATTGATTCATAACTATAAAGTTATTTGTGCCTGTGTTTTGAAACAGTATAAATCCAAAGAATGAAGGGGGGGGGTTAAAAAGAGAAGGAAGCAGAGAGAGAATCTGCAAAATCAAAGACCACTGTATACGACTCCTTGAGCTAAATATGATTACTCAGGAAAAATGTAGGTGCCTCATTGATTAAATTCAAACTGAAGAGTTCACTGGAAAAAAGAGTTACCTTTATCAATATGAAGAGAGCAACTACATTACTTGTCTGCTGCTCAGTAAGTTTTCACCAATCCATTGATGGATTAAGTTCTGCTGTCCTCAAAATGGTTGGGATGTATTTTTGTAATTAAGAGTTGTAGCTTCAAGCACTGAAAGACAGTGTGTCTTAGTAGCAAAAGCACTTATTTTAACTTATTTGATTCTCACAACAACCTAGGATGTAAGTACTATTATCTCCATTTTACAGGTGAGAAAATGGGGCTGAGAAAGGTTAAGTTATTCACCAATACCATGACAATAATGGACCCTGTAAGTACTGAATAAGAAGATCAATTGTGTATCCTACAGTGCCTACAATAAGGGTTCTTAAGCTTTTCTGTGTCAGACTCTTATATAACTCTAATGAAGCCTATTCTCAAAATAAAAACATTCTCAGAATGTTTTTAAAAACACAAAATAAAGTAAAAGACACTGATTTCCAGTCACTGTATTTTTTAAAATTTTTATTTATTTATTTAAGGCAATGGGGTTAAGTGACTTGCCCAAGGTCATATAGCTAAGCAATTATTAAGAATCTGAGGCTGGATTGATCCAAGGCCAGTGCTCTATCCACTGCACCACCTGACTACCCCCTTCCAGTCATTTTAAAAAGCAATTTGAGGGATAAAGCACCGGCCTTGGAGTCAGGAGTACCTGGGTTCAAATCCGGTTTCAGACACTTAATAATTACCTAGCTGTGTATGTAGCCTTGGGCAAGCCGCTGAACCCCATTTGCCTTGCAAAAACCTAAAAAAAAAAAAAGCAATTTGAGGGGCGACTGGGTGGCACAGTAGATAGGGTGGCTAGGTGGCGCAGTGGATAGAGCACAGGCCCTGGAGTTAGGACTACCTGAGTTCAAATCTCACTTCAGACACTTAATAATTACCTAGCTGTGTGACCTTGGGCAAGCCTCTTAACCCCATTTGCCTTGCAAAAACCTAAAAAAAACATTTTTTTTTAAAAAGCCATTTGGAACTACGCCCAGAGGGTCATAAAACTATGCAAACCCTTTGACCCAGAAAAACTGCTTCTATCTAAATTTCACCTAAGAGAACAAAAAAAGAGGCAAAGGACCTTTTGTGGTGGCAGAGAATTAGAAATCAGTGTCCATCGATTGAGGAATGGCTAAACAAATAATGGTTAATGAATGTAATGGATTAATAAATTGCATTCTAAGAAATGAAGATGTTTTCTGGCAAAATTTGTATGAACTAATGCAAAGGAAGGTGAATAAAACTAGGAGAATATTTAAACACAACAACATTATAAAGATAAACAAGTCTGAAAGATGTAAGAACTCTGATCAACACAATGATCAGCTGAAACTTTAGGAAACTCATGGTGAAATCCGCTGTGACCTCCTAATAGAGGTAAGAGACTCAAGGTACAAAATGAGACATACTCTGCTGGACATGGTCAATATATGAATTGATTATGCACATAGGTTTTGTTTTGCTTTCTTTTTCAGTTTGGGTAAAAGGAAGTGGGGGGGGAGTGAATTTTTGTTCACTGAAAAAATTTTAAAAAAAAGCTAAGCCAAAATACAGTTACTAAGAGGGGCAACTAGGTGGCACAGTGGATAGATTTCTGGGCTCAGAATCAGGAAGATCTGACCTCAAACACTTTACTAGCTCTGTGACCCTGGGCAAGTAACTTGACCCTGGTCCTCAGTTTCCTCCATATGCGAAAATGAGCTGGAGCTGCAAACTACTTTAGTAGTAGCTCTGCCAAGAAAACTCTAAAAAATTGGGTCACAAAGGGTCAGATACAACTGAAATGACTGAACAACAGTTAGAGAAATATTTTTAAAACAAGTTCATGAACCTCAGGTTAAGACTCCCCTGGACAAGAGTTTTCCTAGCACCTCCAAAATCAATACTATTCCTGTCCTTTTAAACCAATTTAGTAAACTTTTACAAAGGCCTGTGCTAGACAGTAGTGATACTAAGAAAAAAAAAATTAAATGCCTTGCTCAAGGAGGGCAAGTGACCTGAACAGTAAAGAAACTTTTTAATATAAATATGTCCTGAGACGTATCCTTATCCTTCCCCTCTGCCAAAACAAAAAATACATTATCTGCCTGTAGTCTAGTTATGTTATAATCAAACAGGTTGATAAGACTATGCTGGCTGTTTCTCCCTCTGTCCTGTAACTTTTCAATAAATGCTTTTGAAGTTCCAACAACTGTGCTTGCAACAGTGTGATAAACACGCTTACAGATCGTAGGAGAATTTCCTCTCCAGGTTGGTCTGGTTCTTCTGAAACTGAAGTATGTCCTGCTGGAGCTTGCCATAGTTCTTCTGCAAGTCGTTCAAATGTTCTGGATCAAAAATTGAGAACAGTGATGAATAGAAAAGATCAAGGGTCCCAGACAAAAACACACAAAGGCACAAGGGAAGGAAAAACAGCAATATTCCAACAGAAAGGTACAAGTGTGGGAGATGAAGAGGAGGGAAAAATAGAGTAATAAAGATAACAAACAAAAGAAGTCAAGGCAGATGATGGCTACACTTCCTGTTCACTTCAGCCATCTCTAGTTGTCCCACTTAATCACTGAATTCCTAAGTTGCTTTTGGAGGATGAAATCTGGCACTTACTTTTTATTTAGGCCATCTTTCAAAAAGATTCAAGTTTCTCTCTGAATACCTTTGCCTACCCCCTTCTTTTCCTGCCAAATCTAAAGCACATGAGAAAACTTCATAAGTAAAGCAGCTACATAGGATGGAGAAAATGAGATTGTACCTAAGAATCTGGATCCTACATTCCTTCCTCATCCCAGGCTGAACTTCTCTATGTATTCTTTAAATGTATTTGGGGCAACTAGGCTAGGTAAGGTAAAACACTGGACCTAGAATTAGGAAGAACCACAAGTCACTAAACTTCTTTGTCTATTTCTAAATCTACACAATGGGGATGTCAACATAAAGATAATATAAGAAAATCTTTGCAAACCTTCAAAATTTATAGGAATGACAGCAATTATTTTTGCTCTCATCTTATTATTGTTGTACTAAATAATCTCCACAGAGATCATAACCATCAGTTATTGGCCTATACTCCATTAGTTATTCTCCTTCTGCTTATTTAAACATTTAAATATTCTTAATTAAACTATTCAAATTTATATATTTAAATGTTATTTACTTAAATATGTACATATTTCTTTATTATGTTTAGAAATTTATGTTTAAATAACATAGTGATGTCACTTTTGGTCCTCTTAGAGAATGAAAGATTAACAACCAACCAATTTATTTAATCCAAGCTTTTCTCTGGTCCTGAGTTGACAATCATTCACCCAACAATCTTAACTAGAAGTTTAAAGAAGTTGATCATTTCATCCATTCTGTCTGGAGGCTTTGCTTGGAACGACAGCTCTGCTCTATGGGAAAAAATAGGAGGGGCAATATACCAGCATAAGGAGAACCATAGGAGAGGCAGTGGGGTGGTTAGAGACTGGACTTGGAGTCAGGAAGATCTGAATTGTGCCAAGTCATCTGATTCTTCTAGCCTCAATTTCTTCATTCATAAAGAAGGAGCATTATGACTCCTTTTCAGCTCTAGATTTATGATCCTATCTACCTTTTAAATGCTTCCTGTACTCTGATGGTCTTAGGGACTACAAAGGGAAATTAAAGAATGCTATGATATTGTAGATTCCTGCACTCCAAACTAAAGAGCTGGTACACTGAAAAATACTGTTATAGCTAGAGGAGACTCTTGACATCAACTGGTCCTTAATTTATAGATGAGGGAACTAAACCTAGAGTGATGAAGTGACATGTCCCAAGGCTGACAAAAATTCCCTACAATGTGCTTTCCACCATACTACTTAACTACCCAATCTTGCAATTTCCCCCTGACTTTTCCACTATAAGTTTTTAGACTTCTTTGAAGTGTGCCCTAAGCAGATCTCTGCAACTCTGATCTCTCAGTTTTTTCTTTTACAAAATGGAGACTTTAGATTACTTAATCTAGAAGGAAAGAACCAAGGGTCCTATCCTATCTTTGATGCTTTCTACCTCCATGACCTTGGACAAGTCTCTTGTCTCAGTTTTTTCATCTATAAAATGTGAGACTTAAAACTAGATGGCCTATTGGGCCCCTTTTAGTTCCAGAATCATGTTCCCCAAATCTTGAAGGTCCCTTCCAAGCTCTCCATTTCTAAGGTCTAATGAAGAATACAGTTAGTGACTGAAAGGAAAAGCATGTTATTTTCTATCAATAATTCATAAAAATAAATAACTCATTCAGTGACCACATTTTCCAAATCTAAAATCAAGTTACTCAACCAATAAACTTTTATCTTACATTTTCATTGCAATGCTGACTGGAATTATCTAAGTTTCTAATAGCTAAAATACTAGGACTGCTAATGCATCCAAATGATTTCTAGAAACAAAGAAATGGAACTACTTTTAAAATTTTTAATTATGAACTTATATATCAAATACAATGGGCATTTCCACATAACATAATAGAACAGAAAAAAGGATATGTGATACTACGTATCTCTTTAATGGACAGGTTTGCTTTTTCTTTTAAGTATATATCAGGTTCACCTGAGACAATATTTAAATAAATATTGCCCCCCCCCAAAAAAATACCAAGCATTGTGGCAAGTACTAGTATTCCAAAAAATCACAAGAGGAAAGTCTAGTCTTTATTGAAAAAGGCCTTGATTCTGGCACTAGACAGCAGTAGAAGAAATAAATACCTTTCAGGTTTCTGATGAGTTTCTCACTTTCAGTGATGTTATTTAATAAAAGTGCCTGAAAAAGAAGATAAAACCAGCATGAAAATTCTCTCCCAGAGCAGCTGTAAGGAAAATAACACATTGAAGGAAAAAGAAGACATTCATTTCGACCAGTAATTCCAAAATCATACACAAGGCAGCTGTCACCAATACTAGGCTCACATTCAAGTAGGGACTTAATTAAAATGAATGCAGTATCTGCAAAAAAGGAGGGGGGGGGGGAGAAAAAGGCATTTCAGAAACTACTTTCCACCTGTCATTCTTGTAACCTGAGAAAATAGAGCTTCTTCTATATCATTCAATCTCAAAGCACCCACATGTAAATGCATGCGTGCGAGCACACACACACACACACACACACACACACACACACACACTCTCATAATAAAAGCAGAAGTTACATTCATTCACTATGATCTTATAACCTTGGCAGCTGGTATACAGACTAGCCAGGATTACTCAATATATATACCACAAAGAAGAAAATTCCAATACTTCTAACTTCAATATTCTAAGAAATTGTGAGTTTATCAGCATTAGGTGATTTCTCCATGCCATAAGGATGATTTAATAAATTGGGTGACATCATCACCTTGCTGACAAAGGTTCATATAGTCAAAGCTAATGGTTTTTCTAGGAATAATGTATGGCTATGAGAGTTTGACCTTAAAAAAAAAGCTGAGCACTGCAAAACTAATGTTTTCAAATTGTGGTGTTGTAGAAAATTTCAGTGCCTCAGAGAGCAAGGAGGTCAAAACAGCTAATACTTACAGAAATTAATTAATCACTGAAAGGTCAAATACTGAAGCAGGAGCTTAAATGCTTTGGGTCACAGAATGAAAACACAGGACTTAGATGGAAAGAATCTGATGCTGGAGAAGATTAAAGGTAAAAGGAAAAAAAGGAGATGGTAGAGGATGTGATGGATAGATATATGCAAACAGTGAATATGAATTTGGATGGACTTTGATAGACAATGGAGCAAGTTAGAACCTGTCCTGCTCTGGGCCATGGGATCATAAAGAGTTGGACAAGACTAAATGACTAAACAGCAACATTATTTTGGGGATCAGTTTACTGCATATTCCTTTCCCTTCCAAGGACAGTTTTTCAACTCTCCATCTTTTGTCTATGCTTTCCCTCCATAAAATGTAAACTTCCAGAGGGCAGGAATTTATGTCTTTGTATCCTTGACACCTAGCAGAATGCCTAAGCACTTTGTGCTGGAGCCAGCTCCAACAAGTTAATTGTTTAAATTACAGCAAAATATTTAAATTAGCAAATGCTACAAATCAGGACTAAATTTATTGTTTCTCTTGACTCTAATTGTCTTTCCATTGTCGTTTATTTTTGTTTGCTGGTTGAGACTCAAGAAGGTGATAGAAAAATATTTATTAATGCAAATTAAATTTGAAAGCATGGGCGGCTAGGTGGCACAGTGGATAGAGCACCGGCCTTGGAGTCAGGAGTACCTGGGTTCAAATCTGATCTCAGACACTTAATAATTACCTAGTTGTGTGGCCTTGGGGTAAGCCACTTAACCCCATTGCCTTGCAAAAACCTAAAAAAAAGTATGTCCAGGGTACCCACCCCCTACACTTGTTACCCTTCACCATCTCTACCACCCCCATCTGAAAGTTTGTTACTTATCATCACACCCCTGTCTAAATGTGATCTTGGAGGTCACCTAGTCCAGCTATCCCATTATACATATAAGCATACTGAGGTCAGAAGTGAAATGACTTGCCAAATGTCACACAATTAGTGTGTTTGAGGCCAGATTTGACCTTCAGTCTTCTTGCCTCCATATCCAGCACTCTAGCCACTATCTCACTACTAATGGTGTAAGCATCTTGAACAAGAACTTCTCCTATTTTCTTTGCATCCTTAACACTTAGAATCATGCCTGGTACCATACGTGGCCTTAATAAAACTTTGTTGATAGATGGATTTTCTACCTCCATGTAATATTGGGAGGATACCTAAAAACTTTGTTGCTTCACTTGCAGAATGAATTCAAACCCAGGTTCTCTGACCACAAATTCAGTGAACTCCATCCACTGAACCGGGTACTCTCCATTGCTTCACAGCTGACTGGTGTACTGGAAAGAGGACTCAGGCCAACTATCTATTTACTTAAAACCCTCTTATTCTCAGTTCCCTTTTCTGGAAAATGACTATAATAATGAAAGTACTACTTACTCTCACAGGGGTACTGCAAAAATCAATTGAGATAATGTATTTAAAATGCATTGCAAATCATGAAGTACTTTTAGACATATTTTTAATTTTGTTTTTAAATAGGTGAGTAGGAGGTGGGAGAACAGAAGTGGGTTGGTTTCAAAAGAACCCAAAAGAATGACAAAGTTGGTTTTCAGAGAACAAGTGAGGCTGCCCTTCAAACTCCCTGCATTCCCATAAAAACATAAGGAATTTCAAGTCAAAGACAGTGAGGCAAATAAAGGGAAGTCAGAAATGAAAAGCAATGAAAAGGACTTCTCATGCAATGAATGGATACATATTACACCAAGACAACTTAAGTCTACAAGCATTATCTAAGCACCCACTATACACAAGCACTACATGGACCACAAAGACAAAAAAAATGGGAGGAAAAAAGTCCCACTACCCAGAAGTTTATAGTAGGATCAGGTCACTTCTAGGTCCTCTATCACCTTCATTAAACATATTATTTATTGAGTACAAATCTGTGATCTCAGCAATTTGAATAAAACTTCACAACACAGATTGAAACTCATCTTTACCTATCCATTCTGTGCAATACTTGATCCAAGTCCTCATAGAAAATTCATCACATTTAGGACCACTCGGTGATTCAGATACTCTCTGAATTCTTTTGATCTAACAAGAACAACAGTGAATCACAAAAGTTGTTGTGGTCCACCCTAGATCAAAACAACTACTATGTACCAAGTCCTGGGGTTTATGAAAGTAAGATATTTCCTGATCTTGAGGAGCTTACGTTATTTTCATGAGACACAATATATATACAGATATGGAAAACACAAGATATATACAAAAGTGCTTTGTAAGAGCAACATGGTGGTGATGATCAACCATGATGGACTTGCTTATTCCATCAGTGCAACAATCAGGGAAAATTTGGGGCTATCTGCAATGGAGAATACCATCTGTATCCAGAGAAAGAATTGTGGAGTTTGAACAAAGACCAAAGACTATTACCTTAAGACTTAACCTTACCATTATCTTATTATGTAATTTTGCTATCTATTATACTTCACTTTTCTTCCTTAAGGGTATAATTTTTCTCTCTCATCACATTCAACTGAGATCAATGTATACCATGGAAACAAGGTAAAGACTAACAGAATACCTTTTGTGGGGGGGTGGGGGAAGGAAGCAAGAATGGGAGGAAAATTGTAAAACTCAAATAAAATTTTTCTAAAAAATGGATGGGTGAATTCAGGTGTTCATTTCAGCAGTGTTTTTTTTTTTAAATAAAATGTCAGAACTTAAATATAAAAAAAAAAGTGCTTTGTAAGGAGAGGCAAGCAGACAGAAAGCACTGAAGGCATGTTGGGCAGCCTGTGCTTAAGGTTGTGGAATGTTATGTCCAGGGAGCAATAAACACCCCAGTTTGGTTGAAATACCGTTCTTGACAGAAAATAATATTTAATCAGTCTAGAAAAAGAAGCTGGAACAAGACAGTGAATAACTTAAAAGTCAAATAGATTTCAAATTTATACTAAAGGCAGTGGGAGTCACTAAATCTTCTTGAGCCTGGGAGTGACATGGCCAGATGTGTGCTTAAGAAATGTCCTTTTGGAAGCTGTGGAGGCTAGATTAAAAAAGGGGTGAGAATAAATATAGATTAATTTGGTTGGTATTTGATTTAATAGTCCAGGTGAAAATTAATGAAGGCTTGAATTAGGATGCTCATGATTTAAATAAAAAGAAGGGAATGAATGTTCTGTAAGACTTCACAAGTACTAAAAAAAAAGACTTCACAAGTGAGTGGATATGGAATCTGAGTGACAGTCAATAGTCAAAAGATAACCTCTACAGGAAAGAATTAGAAATCAAGTGAATGTCCATCAATTGGGGAATGGCTTAACAAATGGTGGTATATGTACATTATGGAACACTATTGTTCTATTAGAAACCAGGAGTGATGGGATTTCAGATAAGCCTGGAAAGACTTGCATGAACTGATGCTGAGTGAGATGAGCAGAACCAGAAAAACATTGTACACCCTAACAACAACATGGGGGGTGATGATGAACCTTAATGGACTTGCTCCTTCCATCAGTGCAATAATCAGGGACAATTTTAGGGTATCTGCAATGGAGAATACCATCTGTACCCAGAAAAAGAACTGTGGAATTTAAACAGACCTAAGACTATTCATTTTTTTTTCTGGATGGATGTTTTGATTTTGATTTTTTATTATTTCAAAAAATATTTTAAAATTTTTTCCAATTACATACAATAGTAGTTTCTACCTATCATTTTTTGTAAGGTTTGGAATTTAACAATTTCCCCCCCCCTTCCCTTTCTTTACCCCACCCTCACCAACAAAAGGCAGTCTGATAATCTTTACATTGTTTCCACGCTATACATTGATTAAAATTGAATGTGTTGAGAGATAATCATATCCTTGAGGAAAAAATAAAATATTAGAGATAGCAAAATTATGTAGTACATAAGACAACTTTTTTTTTTAACTGAAGGTAGCAGTCTGTGGTCTTTGTTTAACCTCCACAATTCTTTCCTCTAGATAAAGATGGCATTCTCCATTGCAGATACCCTAAAATTGTCCATGATCATTACACTGATGGAAGGAACAAGTCCATTAAGTTTCATCTTCTAGTTCTGCTCATCTCACCCATCATCAGTTCATCCAAGTCTTTCCATCTTCTCTGAATTCCCATACCACAGTTTGTTCAGCCATTTCCCAATTGATGGACATTCACTTGATTTTCAATTCTTTGCCACCACAGAATTGCTATTGCTGGATCAAAGGGTATGCTCATTTTTATTGCCCTTTGTGCATAATTCCACAATTTTAAAAAATATTTATTTAAGGCAATAGGGTTAAGTGACTTGCCCACGGTCACACAGCTAGGCAATTAAGAATCTAAGGTTGGATTTGTACTCAGATCCTCCTGATTCCAAGGTCAGTGCTACATCTACTTCGCCACCTAACTGCCCCATGGTCAATTAAAAAAAAGCTGTCTTCTTTTAATGCTCCCTCTCGGCAGAGCTAGATCCCTCTGCCTCTCTCCTCTGAATCCCGCAGGGCCAGCCCCATCTAGAAATTCAACATGTCGATTTTGAAGATCTTTGCAAGAGAGATCTTTGATTCTCATGGAAACCCCACTGTTGAAGTTGATCTCTACACTTCAAAAGGTCTCTTGAGAGCTGCTGTGCCCAGTGGAGCTTCTACTGGCATCCATGAAGCCCTGGAGCTCCGAGACAATGATAAGACCCACTATATGGAGAAGGGTGTCTCAAAAGTGGTTAGCATATCAATAAAACTATTACCCCAGCCCTGATTAGCAAGAAACTGAATGTTGTGGAGCAGAAGATTGACAAATTGATAGTAGAGATGGATGGTTCTGAAAATAAATCTAAATTTGGAGCAAATGCCATATTGGGAGTGTCTCTGGCTGTTTGTAAGCCTGGGGCTGCTGAGAAAGGTGTCTCCTTGTTCCACCAAATTGCTGATCTTGCAGGCAATGAAGAAGTCATCCTGCCAGTTCCAGCCTTCAATGTGATCAATGGTGACTTTCATGCTGGTAACAAGCTAGCAATGCAAGAGTTCATGATCCTTCCTGTTCCCTGTTGGAGCATCAAACTTCAAGGAGGCCATGTGCATTGGAGCTGAGGTCTACCACAACCTGAAGAATGTGATTAAGAAGAAATATGGACAGGATGCCACCAATGTAGGAGATGAAGGTGGCTTTGCTCTTAACATCCTGGAGAATAAAGAAGCTCTGGAGCTGCTGAAGGAAGCGATTGGCAAGGCTGGCCATATTGGCAAGGTTGTAATTGGCATTGATGTTGCTGCCTCTGAGTTCTTCCAGTAGGGAAATATGACTTGGACTTCAAGTCTCCAGATGGTCCCAGCAGATACATCTCACCTGCTGAGCTTGGGGACCTTTACAAGAGCTTCATCAGGGACTATCCAGTGGGGTCTACTGAAGATCCCTTTGACTAGGATGATTGGCAGCTTGGAAGAATTTTACTGAAACTGCAGGTATTCAGGTTGCAGGGGATGATCTCACAGTGACCAATCCCAAGTGCATTGAAAAGGCTGTGAATGAGAAAGCTTGCGATTGCCTCCTGCTCAAAGTGAACCAGATTGGCTTCGTGACTGAATCTCTCTAATCTCTTTAATCTTTTTTTTGGGGGGGGGGGGAGAGTAGAAAGGAATGGCTAATGCATACATTTGGTTTGAATGATTATAAATATTTGCAATAGGTTTTGTTTTTCTTGCCTTCTCAATGAGTAGGAAAGAGGGTGGGAAGAAGGAGAGAATTTGAAAATAAAAAAAATAGTTTAAAAAGGTTCTATCTTTTAAAGAAAGAAAATAATTTAGGGTTAAGGTTTGGAAAGCAATGAACAGAAAAACAAGAGTAAAAGAAGATTCAAGGGCAAAAGTCAATGTAAAGATGATCTGATTATTTAAGATCAAAGTTTTAATGAAGCAGGAAGAGAAGGGAATGGAGTTTGTGATAAAGATAGGGAGCAGGTTCCTCAATGAGAGGTTAATGATTTGCTTAGGGATGGACAAAGCCAGGAACATTGCAGGTTTTACCACCTTCCAGCAAAGTCAATCAAATCTGTTTTTGACTAGCAAAGCCATATGTCCATGGGTACTAGAACCATTTTTTCCTTCCGTGGATTAATGCAAAGATAGAAAATCCTTTTTTAATATAAACTTGGGAGGATCATGAGATTTAGGGGTAGAAGGGACCTTTAAAGATCATCCAATCTACTCTCATTTTATGATAGGGAAGGGAAAGGAATGTGTTTATGAAATAATTACTAGGTGTTGGGCACATTGCTAAGTGATTAACAAACATTATTTCATCTAATCTAGGTTTCATTATTATCCCTATTTTCATTCCTATCATTCAATTGTTTTTCAGACATCCACAGGCATCTGTGACCCCATTTGGGTTTTCTTGGCAAAGATACTAGAGTGGTTTGCCATTTTCTTCTCCAACTCATTTTAGAGATGAGGAAACTGAGGCAAACAAGGTAAAGTGACTTGCCTAGGATCAAGCAGACATATATTTCCGAGGCCAAATTTAATTTCAGAAGATGAGTCTTCCTTATTCCAGGTTCAGCACTCTATCTGCCATGTATCTGTCCCACCCCTATTTACAGTTGAGGAAACTGAGGCAGACAGCAGCTAAATGACTTGCTCAAGGTCACTCAGAAAGTATTTGAGGCAGGATTTGAATCAGGCGAGGATCATTTGCTTTAAATGGTGGTTTAGTTGGGAACTTGAAGACAAGAGATTAGATTTGGAACGTCCTGTGAAGGAACGAGAATAGGAATCAATAATGTAATACATCTATTGAGTGGCTGGGTGGGTCCAGTTGAGATTATGTGCTTTAAATCTATAGAAGGTGAAATCAGCTCAATTTCATGATTTTCTTGTCTAATAAGCAAACAGGAGAGCAGGGAAAGAGAACTTAGATGTTAAGTTACCAAGGACTGAGATTTAGCAGGTCTGCTACAGTCTGGGACAGAGAGGTAACAGTTCCTATCCTCCCAAAAGGTTGAATAAGGTAATTTAGCTGAGGCTGTGCAAATAGGCAGTGACAAATATGTTGGGAAAACCATGGTCTTCATTCAGTCCTGTGCTCCATTCAATATTACCTGATGGAGCCAGTCATCAAGACCTTATTAAATATAGAGGCACTTGGGATCCTAGGATCTTGGATCTAGGGCTGGCAAGGATCAAAGGCCCTTGACAGTCCACTTAGTCTGAGTCCTTCATTTTACAGATAAAGAAATTGAAGACTAGAGAAGTCTGATCATTTATCTGAAATGACACTGGTACAGGAAGGAAGGAAAGGAAGTAAACTGGGCCCTCAAGAACACACCCAGGCACACCCTCACTGGATCCCACTTTACAGTCTTCCTAAAGGGTACAAATGAAGGGACTTTTGAAGTTGCACCCCAATGAATCTCCATTTCTTCAAAATAGCAGGACAGAGTAGAAAATTTATAAAGTTCCTTGCTGGGCTAACGTCCTATCATTTTAATTCAGAAGTGAAGTGATTAGGTCTCTGACAGAGTATCTCACAACATAAGTATTCTTGTTTGTTAAAAGCAATGTTAACTTCATAGTCAAAATGTTCTGTGACTCTAGCCTTATCACTTCATCATATTTCAGCTACTCTATGAAGCAGTTTATTTGCTTGGTATAATTGATTGTAAAATGAAACTGTACCAATGGCATATTAGACTGAGGTCAAACTGTTAATTAGTGTGAACACAGGAAATGAAGGTGAGAAGATTCAGCAACCACTAGTTTTGAAAAACAGGATCATTTATAGCAAGGATTTTTTTTTCACTACCACATTCTGAAAGGAAAAGCTTAAGTGTTTCAGAATACTAACACTTAGAGGAGAAACACAGAAATAAAAAATGAACCACATTAATATGGATATCTGAAGATATTAAAGGGTAAACAATGTTTGTTATTTTCCTCTTTTATTAACACATACACAGAGACATACATGCCTGTGTGTTTTCTCAACCATAAATAAAAAAAGAAGAAGAAATCAAGCAAAGGAATATGGTTTAACAGGCAGGGTGCTGGATATGGAATCTAGAACACCTAGTTCATATTCTGCCTCTGACACTTGCTAGCTACATTAACCTCATCAATATATTCTTATATATAAAAAGGAAACAAAAAAGAGCAAGATTACCTGCCCTGTTTGATTGCTATGGGGTTCAAATAGATTTTTAAAGGTACTTTACCAACTTTAAAACATTATATAATTATCAATTATTGTTAATAAAAAATAAAAATACCATTATCAAGTCACTTTTAAACATCCCAAGTAACTTCTTAAATGCACAGCTGAGATTACAATCCATGTCTTTTGACTCCAAATACATTGCTCTTTCCGTTTTACCAAGTAGTTTTCTGTTGATAATTTTTTTCCCATTTTTCTTCTCTTTGTTGTCTTCCCTCCAAACTTATCCCTATACACTCCCAGAAAGAGCTGGCTGAATCAGTCCTCAAGATTTCTGTAAGTTCATTCCTCTATATCATTTTGGGGTCACAAATACTGTACAACATATTCAAAACGGGAGTGTAGGGAAGGGGGGATAGAATGTAACTCTGAAGTAAAGAAACTATGTTCAAACTTACATCTGGCACACACTAACTACCTGAGTGACTTTAGACAAGACACCTTAGCTTACTAGGACTCTTTTTCCTCATCTATAAAAATAAAGGAATTGGACAAGGTGGCATATGAGCTCCCTTCCAGCTCTATCTAGATCTAGATATTCTCAAGCAAATATCTGCAGTATTTGCAAATGAGTTTATATTCTAAACTCCTGCAGCTCTTTGTTCAGTCATATTCAGTCATGTCTGAATCTTTGTGACTCTCAAAGACTTTCTGTAAGAATAAGCTCAACTTTCACAAAAATTTGCTTGGGCAGAATATGTTCATGGAGTACCAGCAAACAACAGTTAAAGACAAAAGTGTGAATCAGGTCACCCACCACCTTTGTAATTCAGATAAGATAGACAACTACAGAATAGAGCAGATTCTGGTAATTCCATTTTGCCCTAAAGAGAAAATCAGAAAATACACACCTTGCAAATATTGGAGAATATATTAGTTCTGCCTAATTCTTAGGCATGTTAATTAAAGATTGTATGATCCAAGTTTTATTTAAATTAATTTTGTTTGTTTATTTTGTGACCTTGATCAAACCACTTAACCTCTCTGGTCTTTAACCTCCTCATCTTGACTTAATATGACTTGACATAAAAAATTGATTGGTTCAGAAATATAACTTTTAGGGGCGGCTAGGTGGCACAATGGATAAAACACAGGCCCTGGAGTCAGGAGTACCTGGGTTCAAATCCGGTCTCAAATCCGGTACCACTTAATAATTACCTAGCTGTGTGGCCTTGGGCAAGTCACTTAACCTAATTTGCCTTGCAAAAACCTAAAAAAAGAAAAAAGGAAAAAAAAGAAATGTAACTTTTGCTCACTCATGTCAGTAACCATAGGAACTATATAAAAATCTTGACATCCAGGGTGACCATCCCTCTTATCTTGGATAACAGGTCCTACCTTGGGTATCAAGGCTAGAAAACAGAGCTCCACAGGTGTCAAAATGGGAAAGAGGTCATGCTGAACTGATTGTTCATCTCTTTTCTCTCTCTGTGCGTGTGTGTGTGTGTGTGTGTGTGTGTGTGTGTGTGTGTGTGTCTCAAGTAGAATTAAGTGATTTGCTCCAAGACACACTGCTAATATGTTTTTGAAGCTGCATTTGAAATCAGGGACCTGTGTGCTATCCAACTTAAATACTTTAAAAAGATAACTAAAATGTACAATTTGAATCCAATAAGATAACTCTTGAGATTGGGAGGGACAGGAACCTATGATTTCATGAATTCAGAAAATTCCAGGAGGGGGGATTCTTTCTATCAATATGGGTCAGCACCTTCTTCTCAATTTATATTGTCTTAGAAAACTGTCTAGCATCTAAGCAGAACCAGAACACCTTAGTGATGATCAACCTTGATGGACTTGTTCACTCCATCAGTGTAGTGATCAGGGACAATTTTAGAGAATCCATAATAGAGAATACCATCTGAAGGAAATATGGAGTTTAAAGGAAGACCAAAGATTATTATCTTCAATTTTTGAAAAGTTGTGTTATATATTACATAATTTGGCTATCTCTAATATTTTCTTTCTTCCTTAAGATTATGTTTTTTCAGGGCAGCTAGGTGGCACAGTGTATAGAGCACCAGCCCTGGAGTCAGGAGTACCTGAGTTCAAATTTGGCCTCAGACTATGTGGCCTTGGGCAAGCCACTTAACCCCATTTCCTTGCAAAAAAAAAAAGAATATGCTTTTTCTCTCAACACATTTAATTTTGATCTGTGCATATCATGGAAATAAAGACTATATCAGATTGCCTTCTGTTGAAGAGAGGGGGAGGAAAGAAAAATGTAAAATTCAAAATCTTGCAAAAAATGATTGGTAGAAACTACTATTGTATATATTTGGAAAGCAAATAAAATATTTCTATAATTAAAAATATTTTTGAAATCTCACCTTTTTTTTTAGGTTTTTTTTTTTTTGCAAGGCAAATGGGGTTAAGTGGCTTGCCCAAGGCCACACAGCTAGGTAATTATTAAGTGTCTGAGACCAGATTTGAACCCAGGTACTCCTGACTCCAGGGCCGGTGCTCTATCCACTGCGCCACCTAGCGGCCCCCAATCTCACTTTTTTTAACAAGGAAAAAATTATCTAGAATCTTGAGAAGATAAGTGTCACCCACTGAGCATGTGTCACAAGTGGGACTTTCTGACTCTGCAACCAGTTTCCTAAACTGGTCCCCCACCAAAACCTATTGTGCGCATACACACATACATATGTGCACGCACACGCGCACACACACACACACACACACACACACACACACACACTCACCACCCACCCACCCTACCACCAATGTTTTCCTCCTCTAAGGCCCAACAATGGTATGGACATAACTAATGATAATAATTACTAGCCTTTATGTATGACTTTTAAGGTTTACAAAGCATATTTACATTATATTATCTCATTCAATCCTCACAACAACCCCCTAAGATAGATGTTAATATCCCACAGTTTACAGATGAGAAAACAGACTGAGGTTAAGTGACTTGCAATTTATGTCTCAGGTGAGATATGAATTCAGGTCTTTCAATGCAAAATGCTTATGCTCCCAAGTTAAAGCACTAATGAGCAACTAGGTGATGTAGTGGATAGAATGTCAGGCTTGGACTTAAGAGGACCTGAGTTCAAATCTGGATTCAGACACCTACTAGCTGTATGACCTTAGGTAAATCCTTTAATCTTGTTTTCCTAGTTCTTCATCTGTAAAATGAGCTGGGGGCAGCTAGGCGGCACAGTGGATAGAGCACTGGCCCTGGAGTCAGAAAGATCTGAGTTCAATTCTGGCCTCAGACACTTAATAATTACCTAGCTGTGTGACTTTGGGCAAGTCACTTAACCCTATTGCTTTGAAGGGAAAACAAACAAACCAAAATGGGCTGGAAAAGGAAATAGCAGGCCATTCCAGTATCTTGGCCAAGAAAACCCCAAATGGGATCACAGAGAGGCGTACATGTCTAAAACAATTCAACAATAACAAAAGCATTGGCAGGTGCTATTAAATCAGAGAAATAAGAAAAATGATCAGCACTGGAGAGCTGGAAAAGTTGAAAACGTCCTAGGTAAAGAAATCAGACTTAACACTATGTGATTACATCAATAAAGTAAGAGTGAAGCTTAGAGAGATGCAGGACTTTTGGCTCAGTAAGAAAGCAGATAAAATTCAATTTTAGGTGAATAGTAACAATCCAAAGTGCTTTTATGATGAGCTGAAGGCTATTTATGGACCAAAGACATATGGTGCATCTCAACTACCCAGTCCTAATGGAACCACATTGATTATTGATAGGCATAAAATCCTAGAGAGATGTGCTGAACACTTCCATTATGTTCTTAAGAGACCATCATCAATCAATGCAGAAGTCACTGATCAGTCAGTCCCTAGCTGAAGTTCCAGCTAAAGAGAGGTTTTGAATGTCATTAGGCTCATTTCATGTGGCAAAGCACCTGGTGCTGATTCTATTCTATTCTAGTTGGGGAATACAAGATTGGAGGGGGGGTAGTCATTGTTTATCCAAAAAGTGACTAAAAATTTTTCAGGTTTTATGGTATGAAGAGGTTATTCCTCAGGAATTAAAGGATACCTTCATCTCCATAAAGGTAAAGGCAACAGACTGTCCTGAGCCTTTATCTGGAAGATGGTCCTCTCACTGAGAGCAAGTGTGGCTTCAGAAAGGGTTGAGAAACAGTCAATATGGCATTTGTTGCCTGACAATTCAAGGACAAATGACAAAGGACAAGGACAAAGCAGAACACAGGTTCTTTTGTAGATCTAACATTTGTAGATCTCATCTTTGATTCCATCATTTGTGAGGGCTTATGGGAAATTATGTCAAAATTTGGTTGCCTAGAGAATTTCATCAGTATTGTACATTAGTTCTATGATGGCATATATGCCCGGGTTCTGGAGAGTGGATCATGCTCTCAAGATTTCTCAGTCATCAGGGGAGGAGCCAAGATGGCGACAAGAACGGATCTTGTCTTAGGCCCTCTCATAAAACTCATAAGCTAAGGACTCTAACTAAATTTTCAAGAGACAGAACCCACAGAGGGATCCAGTGAGGCAGTTCTCCTACTCAAGGTAAACTGGAAAAGAGCAGAAAGGCTCCGCTCCCAGGGGTTGGAGGGATGGCACTCCAGAGCGAAAGAACTTCAGCCTCCCGGAGGCAGCTCAGGGCGCTGGGAGCCCCGGCTCACAGCAGTGGGGGAGTTTCCTGAGCTACACCCCCGGGAGCACTGAGCACAAATTGGGGGAACAGCCGGGGGACCTCTGCCAGAGTGAGCATGTGAAGCCCAGCCCTCAGGGCACAAGCCAGCAACATGGCCACCACAGCCCAGATCCAGGAACAGAAGCAGGAGGAGCCAGTAAGCAGGAGCCCCCAGGGCATGAGCCCATTGAACCTAGGGAGGGGAGTGAAGAGAGAAACTGCCCAGCTCTGTCCTCTGCCCCTAGAACAGGACTCTGGGGATCTGACCACATTCAGATCCTGATCCCAGTCTAGGCCCCCCCCAGAACAACAGGGCCCCCCACCTCGGCCCCATGGCAGAGGGGGGGCACTTATGGTCATTCACAGACCAGGAGGAAGGACAGAGCCTCACACTCGGAGATGCTTGTGGGAGTGTCCCAAAAGCTCAGGAAGCACCCCCAAAACAGGCTTAGGCTGGGAAAATGAGCAAGCAGAGAAATAAGAGGAACACCATTGAGAAATATTTTGCATATGAGCCCAAGAAGGATCAAAACACTCAGTCTGAAGATGAAGAAGCACAAGCTCCTGCATCTAAAGACTCCAAGAAAAACAGAAATTGGGCTCAGGCTATGACAGAGCTCAAAAAAGACTTTGAAAATCAAATGAGGGAGTTGGAAGAAAAACTGGGAAAAGAAAGGAGAGAGATGCAGGAAAAACATGAAAATGAAGTCAGAAGCTTAGTCAAGGAAATCCAAAAAAATGCTGAAGAAAATAGCATGCTAAAAAACAGCTTAAGTCAAATGGAGAAGAATGCTTTAAAAAGCAAAATTGGCCAGATGGAAAAAAAGAAAACTCTCTGAGGAGAACAAATCTTTCAGACAAATAGAATTCAGGGAGATTGATGAATTTACCAGAAATCAGGAATCAAGACTTCAAAACTAAAAAAATGAAAAATTAGAAGAAAATGTGAAATATCTCATTGAAAAAACAACTGATATGGAAAACAGACTTAGGAAAGATAATTTAAAAATTATTGGAATATCTGAAAGTCATGATCAGGAAAAGAGCCCTGACATCATTTTCAAAGAATTACTACAGGAAAATTGCCCTGATAGTCTAGAAGCAGAGGGCAAAATAGAAATGGAGAGAATCCACCGATCCCCCCGAGAAAGAGATCCCAAAAAACCAACCCCTAGGAATATTATAGCCAAATTCCAGAACTCCCAAGTCAAAGAGAAAATGTTACAAGCAGCCAGAAGGACACAGTTCAAATATCATGGAGCTGCAGTCAGGATCACACAGGACTTAGCAGCAACTACATTGGAAGCTGGTAGGGCTTGGAATACAATATACCGGAAGGCAAAAGAGCTTAGAATGCAGCCAAGAATGAACTACCCAGCAAGGCTGAATGTCCTCTTCCAGGGAAAAAGATGGACTTTCAATGAACCAGAGGAATTTCAAATGTTCCTTTTGGAATGGCCAGAACTGAACAGAAGGTTTGATCTTCAGATACAGGACTCAGGTGAAGCATAGAGATTGGAGGAGAAGGGGAAAATATAAGGGACTTGATGACAAACTACATGTATTCCTGCATAGAAAAATGACACTGATAATACTCATATGAAACCTTCTCAGTTAATGGAGCAGGTAGAGGGAGCTTTTATAGTTGAAGCACAGGAGAAAGCTGAATTCAAAGATAAAATATGGTGTAAAAATGTAGTCAATAGAAAAAAGGGAAATGTAATGGGAGAAAGAAAAAGGAGAGGGGGAATAAGCCAAGATATTTCATATAATAAGATTTTTCTTTATTACAATGAGCTATTGCAATGATATGGAAGGAGGGGCAAGGAAGAATGAGAGAATCTTTGCTCTCATCAGAAGTGTCTAGGAGAGGAAACAGCATATATACTCAATGGAGTATAGACATCTGGAGTAAGAAGGGGGGGCGGGGAAAGGGGTGGGGATGTGAATGAAGGAGTAGAGGATGGACCATGGGGGTAAAGTGGTCAGATAAAATGCATTTTCTTTTTTACTTCTTGCAAGGGGCTGGGATTAGAAGGCCTGCCCAGGACCATAGGGCCAGGTGGATGCTGGGCCTAAGGGGTGGTATGGGGGCTCAGGATCTCTTGGCCCCAGAGCCGGGGATCTGTCTGCTATGCCACTCAACTACCCTACAGCAGAGTCAGAATGAAAGGAGAGAGAAAATATAGTACAGGGTAGTGGAGAAATACAAAAGGAGGGAGCTGCAATCAGCAATGGCAATGGTGGAAAAATATGGAAGTAATTTTTGCCATGAACTTATCATAAAGAATGTAATCCACCCGCGACAGAGTTGTTGGTGTTGGAACAAAGACTCAAGCACATTTTTTTATTATTATTATTATTATTATTTTGGGGGGGGTGCAGGGCAAATGGGGCTGGGTGGCCTGCCTGGGGCCGCATAGCAGGGTAATCCTTGGGTTTCTGAGGCTGGATTTGGACCCGGGTGCTCCTGGCTCAAGGGCCAATGCTCAGTCCGCCACCGAGCCACCCCTACTATTATTACTATTTTATTTTATTTTGGGTCTTTTCTTCCTTTTTTATGGTTTTTGAAGGACAGTGGGGTTGGGGTGGCTTGCATGTCACACAGCTAGGTGATTGTAGGGTATATGGGGCCAGATGTGGGCTCGGGTGCTCATGGCTCCAGGGCTGATGCTCCATCCATGGTGCCACCTGGCCATACCTACAATTATTACTATTATTTTTTTTAATTTAATTGTTTTTTTCCTCTCCCCTTTACTTTAATGCTCAAGCAAGTCTATATTTATGGGGGGAGGGGGTATTTCATTTACTCTTAAACAAGAATATTTTATTAATGTAAAAAATTATTTGTACAAAATGAGAATAAATATTAAATAAAAAAAATTTAAAAAAAAGATTTCTCAGTCACCAATGGAGTGAAACAAGGATGTATCCTTGCTCCCATGCTTTTTAAGATGATACTCTCAGCCATGTTATCAAATGCCTTCACTGAGGATGAACACAACATCAAGGTCAGCTACTTCATTGATGTTAAATTCTTCAACTTGAAAAGGCTACAAGCCAAGACCAAAGTGAAAGAGTGTTGGTGCACGATCTTCTGTTTGCAGCTGATTGTTTTCTCAATGCAGCCTCTGAAGCTGACAGGAAACAAAACATGGATCCATTCTCTACTGCTTGTGCTAATTTTAACTTAACTATTAACACTAAGAAAACACAGGTGCTCCATCAGCCAGCACCACCATCCATGTGGATCCATTGATTACAGCAATCAGAAAAGTTTTGAGTGGTGTGGACAAGTTCACTTACCTCAGCAGTGTACTCTCCAGGGAGGTGTACATTGATAACAAGGTTGACAAACACATTGCCAGAACTAGCTCAATATTTGGGAAGCTCCAAAAGAAAGTGTGGGAGAAAAGAGGTATTAGACTGACCACCAAACTGAAGGTCTACAGAGCTGTTGTGCTAACCTCATTGCCATATTCCTGTGAAACCTGAAGAATCTACCAGAACCATGTCAGGAAACTGAATTGCTGCTATTTAAATTGTCTTAGGAAGATTCTGAAGTTCACCTGGCAGGAGAAGATATGAGACACTGAGGTCCTTCTCGAGCTAAACTGCCTAGCATTTCAATATTACTATAGAGGGTGCAACTATGGTTGGCTGGACATGTTGTTGAACGTGTTTATCTATATGAAAAGTGGACAATGATTAGAATAGTTGTATTGCGGCTTGAAGGCACCACACAGAGTGCTGTGTTTCTTAGAATCACACTTGTATTTTCTAGAATATCATACTCAGAAACCCAACGATTCAAAGTATTCATACAACTCTCTGTATAAGATGATATCCTAGAGAAGTGTGACATGGTAGATCATGGCAAACATTAAGGAATCCTGTTTCTGTTAAACAAATACTATTGTGTTCCAATTGAAGAAAGAAATGTAAGCTAATTTGGTTAATTCATCAACCAAACCTGCCAGACACACGCTTGCCAAAAATACTTTTATGAAGAACTCACACAGGACAAGCGCTCACAGAAGAAAAGAAAACTGGACACTCTGAAAGTATCTCTTAAGGAATTTAGAATTGATTGTACAGCATGGGAGACACTGGCACAGGATTGTGAGGGTGCTGTACTCAATGAGAAGGGCAGAATTGAAACAGCTCAAAGGAAACATGAAATGCATAAGATTAGAATACCCACCCCAGGGGTTCACATGGACCATTTCTGCCCAATGTGTGGTAAAGCATTCCAAGCTCATATTGGTCTAATAGTCATAGTTGGAGACACTGTAATTTGTCTCTAACATCAAGATGTCATTTTGGTCTTTGATAACAAAGAACAAGAACTAACTATGTGATAGTTACCTCACTTAACCTACCTGGGCCTCAGTTTCCTCATCTGTTTGGAGTAGCTTGCCCCTAAGGTCCCTTCTGACTCAAAATCTATGATCCATATGACCTATCATCCTGGGATCATCGGATTGGTTTTGTTTTGATTTTTTGTCTATAGCAACTCACAAAGACTAAATATCTATTCAACAGTGAAACAAATGCCTACCCTTATGAAATCACAGATCTTAGAAGGATACATTTGAATACTAGCCACAATGACTAATGAGTGGCACTGATTTTATAAATTAAAAATCCCAGAAAATTACAGACCTACTTCCTTTGACTAGGTCCAGGACTCTTTGCCTATAGGACTTTTCCCACCCCTATCTGAACACACTTAAAAGTCTATTTCTTAAATTGAAACAAAAAAAAATTAAAGACTAATTGCTTCCTTTATACAAATAAATACACATGAATAAATAACTGGAAAATGCTAGGTCAAAATCTTTCTGCCTGTCTCCCCACCAAAACCCATCAAACAACACTTGTAAAATTGTATTGGGGGTCCTCACAAGAGTATTTCCAACACTATTTCAAATGAATTCAACCCAGAATGACAATGATTTAGAATAAGTTTTCTCACTATGAAACAGGAAAGCACCTCACATTTCTATAGACATTATGTCACAAATTCTGAGGTAGGCAGGGAGTAAAACACTGTTCTCATTTGACAGATGAGAAAACTGAGGCTGAGAGAAATAAAATAACTTGCTTACAGTCACATGCACCAAGTATCAAAAGCAGGGATTGATCTTAAGTCTCTACTGTTCAACTCTAGTATCTAGTGCCTCTCTAGTCTAATGCATTTAGTCCTCAATTATCTGTTATGAGAAGGATTCTGGCAGACAATTCATTCAAGTGATTTGAGGTGTGGGTAAGTGCTTTTGTCTAAATATACTCTGCATAATGTTCTGAGAATTCACTTCAGAGGAAAGTAAAAAGTCATTGTGTGAAGACCTGACTTTTGTGAACAGCGGGGAGGCAAGGCAATTAGAGTGGAGTAACTTGCCCAGGGCAACCCAACTAGTAAGTATCAAGTGTCCAGTTGGATTTGAACTGGGGTCCTCCTGATTCATGGGCCGGTGCTCTATCCACTGTGTCATTTAGCTGCCCTTAGAACTGACTTTTAAAAAAGTCAAAAGTTTTAGCTTTCTCACTTATCTACTACTCTTCACTAGGGATAGAGTATCAAGGACTGATGACAAACATCCACCTAAGTAAAGTTAGAATCAGGCTCACTTTAACCTTGCTCTTTTTGAATGTGAACATTTCCTGGGACAGAGAAATCAATGAATTAGTTTGATTTAAAGCAGAAGTGTGGACCTGTGCAGTCCAATACTCCAGTGCCACTAAAACATACAAATGTAACTGGAAAATATTTAACAAAATCAATAAAAATACAATAAAACATAGATATTGTTCATTGGTGGTGGTGATCCTTATGTACAGTTTGATGGCTCCCATTTCTATTGCTGTTTGAAAACCAATGATTTAAAGGACTTTCCTCCAAGTTCCTTTTAAATTATTGGTTCTATGAAGAGTCCTTGAGGCAGCTAGGTGGCACAGTGGATAGAGCACCAGCCCTGGAGTCAGGAGTACCTGAGTTCAAATTCAGCCTCAGACACTTAATAATTACCTAACTGTGTGGCCTTGGGCAAGCTACTTAACCCAATTTTCCTTGCAAAACCTAAAAAACAAAAAAAAAAGTCCTTTGGGGAACATCATCTTATTGGTGACTGTCTTTCTTCCATTACAACAAATCCCATTCTTCTGCAAATTTTTCATCCTGGACAACTGTTGCCCCTATATTTCCATAGAGTTTCCAGTAGAAATAGGAGTGAAAAACATAAACCATTTACTCTCAAAAGGCAGTTTAATTCAAGTGAAAAGTCATGCCAGTGGGTCCTATCAGAATATTGTATATACTTTCAGGCTTTTGTGTTTTGTCCTGAACTGTCTTCTGTTCTTTTTCCTTTTTTATTCTTTACTATAAGGGATGCCTTTCTTAGTAGGGGAGAGTGGAGAGATATATTTTGAAATGAAGGTGATATAAAAACAAAAATATCAGTAAAAAAATTTTAATGAAAGAAAATTTGGAAAATACAGGGAATGTTATTTTATAACAAATATAGCTCATATACAGGAAACTGAAAAGTGCTGCAACTTCATTTTCTCCCCTAAAAAGGATCCTATTTACCTTCCATTTTGAAGTCCACAGCTATGACCTTACTTAGGAGGATTTAATTCTGAAAGACTTCCAAGCATGTGAACCCTTCTCAAATATACAACTGATGATTTTAAGATTAAAAATAAATGACAGCACATGGCTATTTTTAGCAACTCCCCACCTACATGGAAGCAGTAGGAAAAGGGTCAGAAAGAAAAAAACAAAGAAAAATGCAACTTGGGCCTGGGGTATTTGTGGCCCATATCTCTTTTTCCTGATTTTTTAATTATACACCTTCCTGCCAAGTACTATGTCTCCTTCACAAGGAGTAAGCAGAGATGTTCAATAAACATTAGCTGATACCACTAATGAGGAACCTTGGCAAACAAGTTCATTTGTTTTGCCAGAATCTTCCATGGAGGTAAAGGAAAGTTTTAGAAGGCACAGTGACTTCATCTCATGCTTTAATGTGACTAGACTCAAATGTGGGATGTTCTTTTTTTATTCCTTCTCGGTTTAATGCAATAACACTAATGTTAGAGTCATCTTAGAAGTAGTTATCTTAGTCATCTTTTTATTTAGAGGCTGTTGCCATGTCAGCCAAATAGATGATTCCTGAAGACTAGCAAGTAAATGTGAATGTGCTGGCACATAGGTGCCCAATTTATAATACCAAAAACTCCCAAGTGTGAACCAGATTAAAATATAATGGGGGTGGGAATAGGGTACTAGATGACATAATACAACTGCCCTCAAAGTCAGGAAGATCTGAGTTCAAATTTAGACTCAGAAATATTGTAACTGAAAATTGTTTAGCAACACAAAGAAAAATACAGCATAGATAATGTTAATTTGTAATTTTCTAAGTCAATTTGGGGTGGCAAGGATCTGTTTCTATTTTGAGTTTGTCACCACGATATTGTAGAAAAGGTTGTTTAAGGCATAAAGAAAGACCTTTATAAGAAAACCAGTTTTAGGACACTAATACATTGTTGTTGGAGCTGTGAACTCATTCATCCTTTCTGGAGAGAAACTTAGAACTAAGCCCAAAGGGCAACAAATATATGCATACCCTTTGATCCAGCAATACCATTAACTGGGTCTATACCCTGAAGAGATGATAAAAAAATGGTAAAAACATAACTTGTACAAAAATATTCATAGCAGCCCTGTTTGTGGTGGCAAAGAATTAGAAATTAAGTGAATGTCTTTCAATTGGGGAATGGCTTAACAAACTGTGTTATATGTATGTCATGGAACACTATTGTTCTATTAGAAACCAAAAGGGATGAGAATTCAGGGAAGCCTGGAGGGATTTGCATGAACTGAAGCTGAGCAAGATAAGCAGAACCAAAAACACATTGTACACCCTAATAGCAACATGGGGGCGATGATCAACTTTGATGGACTCACTCATTCCATTATTTCAACAACCAGGGACAATTTTGGACTATCTGTAATGGAGAATATCATCTGTATCCAGAGAAAGAAATGTGGAGTTTGAACAAAGACCAAAAACTATTACCTTCAATGTTGGAAAAACAAAAACCAACCCATTATTTCATTATGTAGTTTTGCTATTTCTTATACTTTATTTTTTTTTCTTTAAGGATATAATTTCTATCTCAATCACATTCAACTTAGATCAATGTATACCACTGAAACAATGTAGACTAACAGACTACCTTCTATGGGGAGGGGGAGGAGCAAGAATAGGGGAAAAATTGTAAAACTCAAAAAACTCAAAATAAATGTTTATTGGTTAAAGAAAAAGAAAACCAGTTTTATATCACTGAGATGAAGTCCAAGAACAAGGGATTATTACATAGGGTTCATTAAATCCCACAACAGAGCAGTAAGGATTAGTGCAGGTAATATAGGAATGCATTGTTTGCTCACCAACTAATCATGCATTTGTTGGGTTATAAGTGAATTTCTCAGGGTAGTCTAGTAGTAATTTATATTATCCATTAATTGGAAGGAAGTTTTCAAGTAAAATCAGGCTTTTAACCAGGTGGGAAACTTTTGATATGTGTTTTCCTTTCTTTTTATTCAGGTCTCATTGACTCTCAGTATGAGAACAAAGAGACCCTAAGAGACTAGAGAGAGCATGAAAAGGCATGACTCTGTGGTTCAAGGAGAAAGGAAGAAAGTCTACACTTGTGACCCCTACTCAAATGACACTTAAGTTAGGGAAGTAGTAAGGAACACCAATTTCACATACTTTTCTATTCTTGCCAGAAAGGAAGACAAGTGAGTGATGTATTTACTTAATTGTAGTCTCTAATAATATATACTTCAAAAAGAGATGTAACAAAACCTCACAATGTCTTATACAATGCTCTTTTTCTGTTCTTTTTAAAAGGAAATATATTCATTTTCCCTGAAGTTTGTACAGTTAAAAATTTTTAAAGAGAATTATCTTTAAAAATAATAATTATAGTCTCTTCAGAGCACAAAATTTGAAGTCAGAAGACCCAAATTTGAATACTGACTCCAGGTTCTACTAAGTAAGTGGTCTAATCACTCCAACTCTTGGAGCCTCTGTTTTCTCATCTATAAAATAAAAATTCTTATGATCCTAAACAATCTTAGGATGCAAAACTGCCTAATTTAAATCCTAAATTCATTACCAAAATCAAGAAACTAAAATTAAACAAATATTTATTAAATATTGATCTTATGCCAGGTTCTGTGCTTGGTGCTAGAGATAGAAAATCATTTTACTTACATTCTGCTGAGGTGGGACAGAGGGAACAATACCAGAAAAGGTATTGGGATGAGAAGAGTTTTTACAAATGTGGGAACTAGGTACGAACTTTTGTAAGGGTGGTGCTTGAAGTGAATTTTAAGGAGAGGTAAGGAAATCTGAAATTTGGTAATGAAGAAGGTCATCCTAAGCAGGAGAGCCTCTTAAAAGGTGTACAACCAAGAAGAGAACTGTTAATCATTTTTGTAGCATTTTAAGGTTGAGTCTGGAAGACCTAAGTTCAAATCTTCACTAGCTGTGTGACCCTGGGCAACAAAAATAATAATAATAGCAATTAGGGCAGCTAGGTGGCATAGTGGATAAAGCACCGGCCCTGGAGTCAAGAGTGCCTGAGTTCAAATCTGACCTCAGACACTTAATAATTGCCTAGCTCTGTGACCTTGGGCAAGTCACTTAACCCCATTGCCTAGCAAAATAATAATAATAGCAATTCGTATTTATATAGCTCTTTAAAACTTATAATGGGTTTTCTTTTGTTACCCCATTTGGTCCTCTCAACAATACTATGAGACAGTACTATTTTTAATCGGATGAGGAAACTTGAGGTTGAGAAAGGTTTCCTCAGAGTGTTATTATGTCCAATGTGGAATTACTAGAGGCCCAGAATGCCCAAGTTCAGAATGATCAGATGGGCTGATTCAAGATGAAAAGAGTAGTAGAAGTGCCATTCTTAAAGAGCCATTAGGTTCACCAAGGTCCAGAGTGATTGAATGAATAAATAAGAAAAAAAAAATGGATAAATGCGGGCAGTTAGGTGGCACAGTGGATAAAGCACCAGCCCTGGAGTCAGGAGTACCTGAGTTCAAATCTGGCCTCAGACACTTAATAATTGCCTAGCTCTGTGACCTTGGGTAAGCTACTTAAGCCCATTGCCTAGCAAAACCCTAAAAAAAATGGATAAATGAACAGATATATAATTAAAAGAAATATCATATAAACTGGGAACCAAAAAGTTTGAAACTGTAAAAATTAAGTTAAATGAACCCAACACAAGAGATAAAGTCAGGAGAGATCATCTAGTATATTCCAGAAGACAGCTGTTGAAACAAATATAATGATCACAAGAGACCTAAAAAGTATTGTTAAGGCTTATGTTAAGTCCAGTTCAGTTCAATTCTGGGCGAAAAACTAAATGTCATAGGGCACATGTAGAATTTTCATCTTTACTGGTGAATGAAGTCAAGGACTTCAAAAGACAAAAGCAGATGAGACATGAAGACCTAGCAAAAATGATATCTGAGAATAAGTTTTGTATTTCTGCATCAAAGCTTCAAACAGAGGTTTTAAACCTGAGGACGAGACTCCAGGAGTCATGTATGGACATCAGGGGTTAATTTTGGTTGGGAAAAAATCCATCTTTATTTTCATTACCTCTAAATAATATTTAGCATTTTCTTCAACTAAGAATTTTTAAAAATTTTAAAAATACAAATTTTTTTTTTTTAATTTATGCTGGGAGTGGCTAGGTGGCACTGGCCCTGGAGTCAGGAGTACCTGGGTTCAAATCCGGTCTCAGACACTTAATAATTACCTAGCTGTGTGGCCTTGGGCAAGCCACTTAACCCCGTCTGCCTTGCAAAAACCTAAAAAAAAGAAATTTATGCTGACAAGTTCTGTCTGTAAGCTTCTCACCAAAGTTCAGGACACATATCCGAAAGTTAAGAATCCTGGGTAGAATATAGGAATATTATTATATTAAACAGAAATATTAAACATTATTAAGGGCTGCTAAAAAAATTTGCCCATAGCCTTAAGGAGATGTGGGGGAGGGGGAGGACAGCTAGGTGGTTTAGTGGGTAAGTGCTGTATCAGAAGTCAGGAAGACTTATCTTCCTGAGTTCAAACTGAATCTCAGATACTTATTGAACGTTGAGTGACCTAAGTGACAGAACTGAACAACAAAATTATTATTAACCTTAAGGGCTTTAAAATGCAAAAAAAAGGTGGGGGGGAGGTAAATTCCTTATAATATATATATATATATATATATATATATATATATATATATATGTATAAAGTAAGCTAGGAAATAGAACATCTGCATTGGTGCTATTCAGGATCTCTAGGATATATATACCAAATCTCTAATTTTATTCATGAGGAAACAGAATAGCTAAATGACATATATAAGGTCACACAACTAATTATTACTAGGGTTGAGATTTGAAGCCATGTCTTCCAATTATAAACCTCTTTCCCCAGTATTGTGTGTGGTGCACAGAAGTCACAACACTTTAGAGTATTGTGACCTCTGAAGTAATAATAACAATAATTAGCATTAATATTGCATTTTAAGGTTTTCAAAGCAGTTTGCAAATATCTCATTTGATCCTCACAATAACCTGAGGATGATGATTACTATTATTATACCCATTTCTATAGATGAGGAAACTGAAATTCAAAGGAATTAAATATCACAGTCACATAAGCTATAGTTTAAACTCAGTTTTTCTTGAGCTCTTTCCACTGAGCTACCTAGCTACCTGTCACTGGAAAAGAGATCAAGACTAAAGAGATGAGGCAGCTAGGTGGCACAGTAGATAGAGCACCAGCCCTGGAGTCAGGAGTACCTGAGTTCAAATCCCGCTTCAGTCACTTAATAATTACTTAACTGTGTGACCTTGGGCAAGTCATTTAATCCAATTGCCTTGCAACTCACCCCCCCCCAAAAAAAAAGGACTAGAGAGAAAAATTTCTGTATAAAAGTTGTAGGAGGGAGAATGTGAAAGGACAAGACAGAGAGGTCAGGCAGGCAAAGAGGACCAAAAACTAACCCCCTGAAGACAATCAAATTATATGCTTGAGAAGAGAATGAGGAACCAGTCAAGAAACTATGAAAGAAGCAAGCATTTTGGGAACTAGGAAAGAAATTAGGAGAATGTGTTTTGTCTGTGAAAGCCATTATCCAGTAGCAGAACATTTCAAATAATGCAGAACCTGGAGGCAGGAATTAACTGGGTTTATAATCCCTTCTAATATCTACTAACAATATAACTGTGGGCAAGTCATTTGCCTGTTTGTACCTAATTTTCTCATCTAGAATCTACCTCTGGGAATTATAACAAAAGAAAATGCTTTATAAGACATAAAATAATATAGATAAAAAGCTATTGTTATTAAGAGGTAATATTTAATGTAACCAAAAACTACAAAGAGACAAGAATTGAAAAATAGGCTACAATGTGGAAGTGCCATAGAAAGGTCAACAGGAGAGGTTGCTTTCCCAAAGAAAACAGTAGTATTTGAATGTGAAAGTACAATAAGAGTTCCGTGATAAAAGAGAAAGATGGAGAAAAATCACTTTTCATTGACATGGAGAAAATGTCAGAGAAGATGGTATTTTCACTGAGGCCTGAAAAATGGCCAATAAACTAGATGAGTAAAGTTGATGGGGAAGGACATTTCCAACAAGATCTCCAGACTGTCATTGGACAAAGGCTATAGAACACAATTTCAGTTAAAAACAAAGGTGTGGTCAATCTGGAATACGCAACTTTTCAGGCTGTATACTTTAAATAACATATCAATGACATACCCCATTCAGGTCAAAGATAGGGAATGGCAAGAGTAGCCCAAGGGGTTATTGAGTAACCTTCAGAAAATCCATAAATGTTTACAATCTGATAAAATATCCTACTCTGAAACAAATTTCAGAAGCTACTACAATAATTTATTACATTCTAATTCAATTTCTTTAAAAAGAAATATATTTGCACTGAAGGGAATTTCTATTTATAGAGCCATAAAATGTGATACTGAAAAAGGGAAGAAAAATGATCCACAGTGGCTAGTCAAATAATGAGTCAAGGAATTGTATCCCCATTACAAATATAGTTACACTCATGCTTCTCTCTCTACATAGTTACTGTATGTATTATATTATAGCTTTTCAAAAGGAAATGCAAAGCCTGAAAATTAAATCACATATACTGCAACAAGAAAGAAGCCAATCTGGTTGAATTTCACAAACTAGAAAGCAGAATAGGAAATGATTTCCACCCCCAGCCACTTCCCCAAATGCTGGCAAACAAAACTTAATAGAACAGCAGGAATTAGTCATGGTTCTCTTAGCAAAATAAGTCTGCTGGGGAGAGCAAGATTTCCTAGTCTCTCCCCAAATACTATCTTCTATGATATATTCAATGCTATACCTCTTTCTTTGCATGCACTTTGCTGTTTTTCAGTGACTAGTCTATAAGGCACTTAAAATTTCATTACATTTTTCAGCCTCCTGATTCAAAGATAATACAAGGGAAAATAGAAAAAAAAGTTATATTCAGGTTCTAACCATAAGTATGCATATTCAATGTATTCTAAAGAATTTAGAAATTAAAATATAGCAAGTTTCTCACCCTAACTTTAGATTCTGTCTCCCACTAACAGAATTTTCTCTGTTCTCTTCATATCACATCTCTCTTATTCAAAAGAGCAATTATCTTGAAATCTGATACAAGTGAACTGAACATCACTTATCTGAATGTCACAGCCTTATCAGAATGTCAGAGCTGAAAAGGACCTCCTACAGACATTTGGTGCAATTTGTATTAAAGCAAGAACCCTTTCTAGGGAGAGAAGGAGAAGGTTAATAGAGTGGGAATATGCATAAATACTGCACTTACTATGGGACAGGCACTGTGCTAAGCATGTTAAATATTATTTAGTTAATTATCAGTTAAATATTAAATATTATTTTATTTGATGCTTGTAAAAACTCTACAAGATATGTGCTGTTATAGGGGCGGCTAGGTGGCGCAGTGGATAAAGCACCGGCCCTGGAGTCAGGAGTACCTGGGTTCAAATCCGGTCTCAGACACTTAATTACCTAGCTGTGTGGCCTTGGACAAGCCACTTAACCCCGTTTGCCTTGCAAAAACCTAAAAAAAAAATGATATGTGCTGTTATTCCCATTTTATAGTTCAAGAAACTGAGTCAAATAGTCAATCGATAAACATTTATTAGGTGCCTACCATATAGCAGGCACTAGGTTAAACTGAGTTAAATGGTCAATGATTTGCCCATAGTCATGCATGTTATTTCCCTATTCTTAATAAAGTGTCTGAATCTGGATTTGAACTCAGGTTTTTCTGACTCCAGACCTGGTGTTCTATTTACTATGCCACCCAGTTATCTCCTTTCTGCAACAATACCTAACAATCAATCATTCAAATTTTGCTTAACTGCTTCCAGGGAGAAGTAATCCACTATTTCCCAAGTCTGCCCTTGGTCAATTGTCATTGTTATTAGGAACCTTTTCCTTACATTACATCCAACCTATATCTTCCACCACTGTTCATTTCAACCTATTCCTTCTCATTTTGCACTCTGGAAACAAGAACAAATTAGATCTCTTTTTCATCTGAGCCTTTCAAATACTTTAAAAAAAAAAGTATCATTTCCATGGGACACAATCTAAATTTTCTCTCCTCTAAGCTAAACAAACCTAGTTTTTTCAACTCATCTTCATAGAACACAATTACAAGGACTTTCAACATCCTGAACATCCTGCCATTTTTGGACCATTGCTAACTTATTGATTGATGTTCTTCCTAAAATATGGCACATTCAGAACTGAACATTCCTGCAGGAGGCCTGAGCAACATCACTGCAAGACTATTACCTCCCTATCCCTAGACAGTAAGTCTCTCTTAATGCATTCTAGAATTTCTTCCTGTTCTCCTCCTCATGCTAATCAATCTTTCATTCCAGACTTATCTTCATTATGGGTAAATCTGATTATGTCACTTCTCTGATTAAAAAGCTTCATTTTCTCCCTCCCTATTGCCTACTGAGTCAAATTCAATTTCTTTCTCTGCTAATGTAGGTCCTTCAAAATCTGGCATTTCTGTTTCTTCCCTGGTTTAACACATTTTACTCTCCTCTGTACTCATTCTCCAGGCAAAGCATTTCCCAAATACACCCTTTGCTTTCCCATCTCCCTTATTCTATTTTTCTGCATAGTATATAAGATATATATATTATGATAATGTAACATAATACAGTAATGTAAGTTATATATTTTCTTATTCCATACTATTTCTCATGTCTGAAATGTTTCCCATCCCCATCTTTGCCTATTCAATTTCCACATCCTTTAAAGTCTAATCCAAGAATCATCTCCTCCAGAAAGCCTTCTCTGATATTCCATCACTAATAATATTAATTTGCATCTGTCTAATTCACTTATGCATTAATTTATATTGGCTTTTGTCTGCCTTTTTGCCCTGTTAGACTATATGTTCTATGAACACAGGAGTCATATCTAAATTTTGCATCTTTACCAGGCCCTAACACAGTAATCTGCAAACAAGAGGAATATAATAAATTTTCCTTGAACTTGTTTTATTCTGATATGATAAACCAAGAGTTTTTTCCCCTTAATTAGATAATGTATGACAATCATGAAGCCTACTGAAAAAAATTCTACCCACCAGAATGAACAAATACTATAAACATCTACTAAACTTAAAACCTGAAGATTATTTAGGGAAACATGACTACAATGATGTAAACAGAAAGAACAATAACAAACTAAATGTAGTACAATAATATTGACTGGGGCAGCTAGGTATAGTGGATAAAGCACCAGCCCTGGAGTCAAGAGTACCTGGGTTCAAATCCAGTCTCAGACACTTAATAATTACCTACCTGTGTGACCTTGAGCAAGCCACTTAACCCCGTTTGCCTTGCAAAAACCTAAAAAAAAATAATAAAATTGACCAAGCTTGGCCCTTGAAAAGAAGTGAGAAAATAATCTCTTTCCTTTCATGAAAGGGAAGGGAAATAAGTGTGTCAAATGTTACAAATATTGACCAGTATATTTGATGTGCTGGTTAGTTTTATGGAACTATTTTTAAATTTTTTTTCTCTGTTATAAGGGAAGGTTAACAGAATGGGGGTATATTTAGAATATCCTGGAGTGAATGTGATATTAAAAGTAAAAATATCAGTAGATTCTTTTTAAAGAAAGTTACTTGGGTCAATTTCATTTATAAGAAGTTGTTTATGATGAAAAGCAGTAAGCCAAAAAAGCTGGCTTGTGGGTTAAGCTCTAGACTTCTATTTTCATACAGACACCCATAATTCCTCTTTCTGATGGAATGGAATACCACTAAGGATTACCTATGACTCATAATTCAAAAATCATTTTTATTTGACTTTTTTCATTTATGCAGAAATAATTGTATTTGATGATTTAAGAATTCATGATGCTTCAAACAAAATTTTAAAATCATGATGTTTCAAATTAAAATAAAAAGTCACACCATAAAATTCTACTTCATAGCTAGCATAATGCCTGACACACAAGTTCTTAATAAAAGTTTTTTGTTTGATTGGCTATTTAAAGAAGGATAAGAAAGCTATCCAGCTTCCTCAAACATAATTTTCCCCTGCTCAGAAATATTCTCCAACCATCACCCTCTTCATTGCTGGGAATAGATATTACTCAGTCAAAGGATCATAGATTAGAATTCATCTAGCCAAATGCCCTCATTTTGGAGATGAGGAAATTTGGCCCTAGAAAGGATATATGAGGTGCTCAAGGTCAAATTGGCAGTAACTTACAGGGCAAAGATTGAAATTCAGATTAAATCTAGAACTCTTTTTCACCAAACCTTCAAGGACATTTTAAAAAGTAGCTGTATGTCAAAGGGCCAGTCTCCTTTTTGGCTCTTAGTGATAGCAGAGAAAGCAACTCTTAAAATAGTTATCCCCATCACCAAGACATTGAACCTTTATTCTTCCACTCATAATAACTGGAGGATAATTACCTTAAGAGTTACTTTTTCTACTGCCAAATATCAAGAGTCAGTAAATTAGTGACAATCAAGAGAAGAGGACAATGTAAAAGAATAGCTACAGACTTAAAATTTTAAAAGGAAAAAAATGTAGTCTGTACAAAGGTGATAGGAGCAGCTAGGTAACGCAAGGAACAGAGCACCAGTCCTGGAGTCAGGAGGACCTGAGTTCAAATCTGTTCTCAGACACTTAATAATTACCTAGTGGTATGATTTTGGGCAAGTCACTTAACCACATTGCCTTGCCAAAAAAAAAACCTTTAAAAAAAGTGTATATAGAAACATGCAAATAGGGATGTGACTCAAGACTGTAGTTTAGAGATCAGAAAATAGGTTTTAGAAGGGAAGAGGCAGAAGGGAAAAGTTAGGGTCAGACAGAAGTATATATAAGAGAAATTGAGTGCTGCAGAATCCAGTTTTGAGCTGTGGTATTGGAGAAGACATGGGAGTGTCCCTGTGACAGCAAGGTATCAAATTAGACAATACTAAAAGAAATTAATTCAGGCTATTCACTGGAAAGTCAAATCCTGAAATTCAAGCTTAAATACTCTGGTCACATAATGAGAATATGGGACTCACTGTAAAAGATCCTGATGCCAGGAAAGACTGGAGGCAAAAGGAAAGGGGTATATATAAAAGGATGAGATAGATATAGTGTCATAGAAACAACTAACATGAACTTGGACAGACTTTGAAACACAGTGGAGCACAGAAGGTTCTACGAAGTCTGGAGCGAAGTCTGGAGGATCACAGACATGATAACAAGAGGTATTCCAGAGCTATGGATTATGGAGTGAAATATTTGTAGATAAGAATGAGGTTAAAGATTCCTGTGAGTGACTGAAGCAGATTGAAGGTGCAGGTTCTAGCTACTGAGATGGGTGATAAAATGAAAAACAAAGCTATTTAAGAGGATATCCACATATAAACCTATGACCCCAAAAGTAAAGGCAAGGATGGAAATAGAATTAAGCCTCAGCAAAAGATTCTAAACTTCTTGAGAAAGGAGAAAGAATAGGCATTCAGGATCTAGAAAGGTCGATTCATATGTATGAGGGAAGTTGCTGAGTAATGACTGAAGACAAAGGGTCTAGAAGTTTAAGCCAGAAACAAAAAAAAATGGAGTATGCCCTCTTGATACATTTGTCAAAGGACATGAGAGAAAGTACATCCAGCACTGGAGAGAGAAGCTAGTGATACAGAATTAATAGGGTGGGGGTAGAGGAGAAAACACAGGAGAATGGGACATGTTTTCATTAATGCTAGAAGATGGAAGCAGGGTGACAGGAAACGCAATTTGTTAACAACAGAGGGTTTCCATAGGGCACAAAAGTAAAGAGTAGTAATGGGATGAGGACAAGGAAGGGAAAAGGCTTCCATGGATGGTTAACAAGGCAGCAGAAGATACTAGCAGAGGCTTCTGCCTCTGACTGAATCAGTAGAATCTCAGTAGAAAAGAAAGTCTGCTGTTCATAAGACAGCATTGTCATGTTCTCATCTTTCAAGTCCCAACTAAAATCCTGTGTTTTATAGGACACTTTCTACAGTTTAATTCTATTGTTGTTCATATCAGTTGTTGCTGTTGTGTCTGACTCCTCCTGACCACATGTGAGGTTTCCTTGACAAAAACACTGGTGGTTTTGCCATTTCCTTCTCCAGCTCATTTAACAGGTGAGAAAACTGAGGCCAAAAAGGTTAACTGACTTTCCCAGGATCACAGAGGGACTAAGTGTCTGAGGCTATATTTGAACCCAGGTCTTCCTGATCCTAGGCCTAGTACTATAAGCATTTATCACCTAGCTGCTCAATAGTGGTAGTGCCTGTCCTTCCTATTTTCCTATATATAGTTTGTACATATTAGTTTCTTGTCTTCCCCACTGGATTTTAAGTTCCTTGAGAGTGTCATTTGCTTCTTTTTGTATATCCCTAGAGCTTGGAATGGTGTCTGGCACATAATAGACAATTAATAAATGTTCTTTATTGATTTACTTATAGTAGCAATGGGGGTTAAGCTTCATTTCTATGCTCAGAGCTGAGTATGGTACATGGAAAGAGTGCTCCATTGGAAGTCTGGGGACCCAGATTCAATGCCCAAGTCTGCCACTTAATCTAGGACACTTCCCCTTCTATTCTATAAGTCTCAGTTTTCAATTTATATGAAATAAAAAAGTTGGACCAGGTGACCTCTGAAGGCATTTCTAGTTCTAAATTTGTAACGTAATCAGCATTGCACTCAGAAATATGCTCAGTCTAGTGAAAAGACTTCCCATGGTTATTGATTCTCAAACTATGTATCTGAGAAAAAGAAAATCAATAAAGCAGTTTTCCAAAAATTATTTGGTGGCAAGAACTGCTTTATATCCAGACACTATATTAAATCTCAGTTGGTTAGAAGCACATTGCTCATGAGGTCTGGTTCCAATCTCCAGATAGAGAAGTCAACTTTATTCATAGCTAACAATGACACCAACAACCAACATTTACCATTTGACAAATGAATATCCCTGGAATTCTTTTGACAAACATCCACTTAATTCCATGAACTAGAAAATTATATAACAGAGTTTGAAAAACAAATCAAGTGATTATCCTCTTTATGGCGAGTCATCTGAATATTATTAACCTATTTGTCATCTTCCCCCTAACTTCATAGACCCTTCCTACCTTCAAAGTATATGTAATTGCCCTGGTTGAAATTCTTGTTACATTCCTTCTGGGTCTGTGTGACCTTGGGCAAGACACACCAAACTTCAGTTTTCTTTTTTTTTTTAAAGGGAAAAGGCAAAAGAAAAAAAAAAAGAATCTTGCTTTCAGATCTAAATCTTTTAGTCTTTTTATTATTAATACTTATTATCTTATTTACTGAGTACCTATTATGGATGTTTAATTAAATAAGCATTTTAAGTGCTTCCAGTTTTCAAGAAAGGCAACTAAGTGGCCCCGTGGATAAAGAACTGGGCTTAGAATCAGGAAGACTCATCTCCACGAGTTCAAATTCAGTCTGTACTTGTTTTCACTCCTCATCAAGCTGGAGAAGAAATGGCAAAACACTCCAGTTGCTTTGCCATAAAAACCTCAAATGCGGTCAAGAAGAGACAAAACATGAATGAAATGACTTAGCAGCAATGAAAAAAATACACTGTGCTAGGCACTGGAGGGACACAAAGACAAAATGAAAATTGCTTTTTGGTTTCTTTGTGTCAAAGGGCGATTGTGTACTCCTAAATCATCTAAATAATGGCTAGCTCTCTAAGAAAAATTATAAATCTGGAATAAGTTATACTGATCTAATAATTAAAATAAGTAAGAAGCACTGTGAACTCACCAAACCTTTCTGGAGAGCTATTTGGAACTACACCCAAAGGACAACAAAAATGTGCATACCCTTTGACCCAACAATAGCACTACTGGGTCTATACCCTGAAGAGATGATGAAAAAGGGTAAAAACATCACTTGTACAAAAATATTTATAGCAGCCCTGTTTGTGGTGGCAAAGAATTGGAAATCAAGTAAATGTCCTTGAATTGGGGAATGGCTTAGCAAACTGTGGTATATGTTTGTCATGGAACACTATAGTTCTATTAGAAACCAGGAGGGATGGGAATTCAGGGAAGCCTGGAGGGATTTGCATGAACTGATGCTGAGTGAGATGAGCAGAACCAGAAAAACACTGTATACCCTAACAGCAACATGGGAGTGATGTTCAACCTTGAAGGACTCGCTCATTCCATCAGTGCAACAATCGGGAACAATTTTGGTCTGTCTGCAAAGAAGAGTGCCATCTGTATCCAGATTGAGAGCCATGGATTTGAACAAAGTTCAAGGACTATTCCCTTTAATATAGGAAAAAAACCCAGATATCTTATTGTCTGATCTTGTTACCTCTTAAGACTTCTTGCCTGTTCCTTAAGGATATGAATTCTCTCTCATCACACTCAATTTGGATCAAGGTACAACATGGAAACAAAGTAAAGACAAATTGCTTTCCATGGGGGGATGGGGGGAGGGAAGTAAGATTGGGGGGAAAAATTGTAAAACTCAAATAATATCTTTAATAAAAAAAAATTAAAAAATAAAGAGTTGGGAAAAAAGAAGCACTGGATTTCACACATACACACACATACACACACACACACACACACACACACACACACACACACACACACTGAACTGACCTTAGATCTCTAGGACACAAATTATAGCATAGTGATCTCATGAATCATATGATCAAAATCTGAAAGCTAGAAGGTCCTCTAGAAGGAACCTAGTCTAATCTTTTCTTTTTATCGGTGAGAAATTTGAGGTACAAGAGAGGTCAAATAACTTCCTCAGAAACAATTAAAAAAGCATAAGCTACTGGGTTCAGGGATGAACTAACAGGGTCAAGACTCATTCAATATAGTATGTATATTCTCAGTTTCACAAAACATGATGGAATAGGAAATCATTTGGTTGCTACAAAAAAACAAAACACTGTCCCAACCACCACTCTAGTGCCAATCAAGATAACCATAGAATCTTAAGTCAACTACTGGTAGTTTCAGTTTTTCTATACATTTTCTTCAAGAAAGTATCAAATAGATCAGAAATTATCAATGGCGATATGAAATACTACTGCAAATCAACAATAGTATGAGAAAAGCAATTCCAAAATAACTGCAATTTTTACTTCTGTTCAGAGAAGTAACTTGCAAGTATAGTAAGGAAGTGCCTAAAAGGTCCTTACCCTTTAAACCAGCTAGACACATACTTTATTTGTTTGGTTTTTTGGTAAGGCAATGTGGTTAAGTGACTTGCCCAAGGCCACACAGCTAGATAATTACTAAGTGTCTGAGGTCAAATTTGAACTCAGGTCCTCCTTACTCCAGGGCCTATGGTCTATCCACTACGCCACTCAGCTGCCCTAGACATATACTTTAAAAAGGTTACTACCAAAAATAAAGGCTCCACATACACCAAAATAGTTATAGCAGCAGTTTCTGTGGTAGGAAAAGGCTGGAAGTAGTTACCATCAATTGAGGAATGGTGCTACAAGATATCATAAATTTCCAATGAGGTAAATTGTGGTACATGAATGTAATGGAATATACGCTGTAAGGAGTAATAAAAATGAAAAATTTAAAGGATCAAACAAAGACAATTGGTACAAAATGAAGCAGAACCATGAAAACAATTATATACACTGACTACAACCATGTAAATATCCTTTTGCAAAATAAATTATTTTCACCCTGTGGTCTTTGGTCCACTGAGAACAAAGCAACCCAAAGAGAGGTCTTGTCTAGCTTATTAAAAAGGTTTTGATAGATTACAAACATCTAGATGCCAAACAGATAATCAGCATATAGGTACAACTGAGCCTCCAAGTGAGGATAATTAGAGACACATGAGTAGAAAAGAGGCCAATGGGGCCAGGCAGTCTCTGACATAAGGCACTCTTTTTCATTTCCCTCCCTTGGCAGGAAAGTAAAAACATTCTAATGTGATCGATAAAAGCAACAACTAAATGATCCTTTCCCAATCTTATGTAAAGAATAGCATGATGCTCTGGGCTAGAATATGATTTCTACTATTTTATAAATAGAAAGGATGCTAAAAAAAAGGTCTCAGGAGATTCTAGGACTAGAACCAGGAAATTTTATCCCATAGCTCAAAAATGAAAATGAAAATAACAACAGGAAACAAAGCACAAAAATCCAATGTTGGTTTAAAAGAGATGCAGGCTCCCCAAACTAGTTTCTTTCATTTGTAAGCTAATCTAAGAATTTTTCCTCTCTATTTTTTCTAATCAATCTATTTAAATCTAGATAGAGAAATGTATCCATAAATTTACATATATGCACATATGTACATATACATGCCTTTATGTAGATGCTTATATACACATACAAGAGTATATACATACACATGCATATATTTTTGCTGTTCTATTGTGTCCCATTCTTCATAACCCCATTTGGGGAGTTTCTTGGCAAAGTACTGGAGTGGCTTGCCATTTCCTTTTCTAGAACATTTTGCAGAAAAGGAAACTAAGGCAACCAGGTTCAAGTGATTTGCCCAGGATTACACAAATAGTGGCTGAGGCCAGATTTCATCTCAACAAGATGAGCCTCCAGGCCCTACATTCTATCCACTGCACCACCTACTGCCCATATACCACACACACACACACACATATATAGGCTTATAATCCTGCATAAAATATCCTCTGACCTTCCAGATCAGATTCACCTTTCCCTTTCCTGAACTCCTAGCAGTTTCTTTTTAACTGAGTTCTAATAGTTTCCCATGCTTCTACACATCTACCAGAGCAGAAAAGTCCATGGGGGGAAGCATCGGCATCTTATCCTTCCTTGGGATGTCCCTTCTAGTGTGACTCCTAACAGTGTTCGCTCTGCCCAGCATCATCATGATGATGACAATTTATGCAGCATTTTAAAGTTGGCAAAGTATTTTATATACATGTAGCTCATTTGTGAGAGGCATGTGCTGCAAAAGAAATGATACTGAGGGAGATTAAGTGATTTGCCTAGAGCCACACAGTCTGAGGGAGGATTCAAACCAACTTCCTTCTAGTTCTAATTCCTGTATATTGATTGACTGCAAGGATCCCCAGTCAAAGAGATGGATCAGGTTCTCTGTCCTCCACAAGAACTTTTCTGATCCCCTGCTAGTGTTTTCCCTCCCAAATACCCTGAAATTACTTTGTTTCTATTTTCTTTTTTGTGTACATGTTGTTTACATGATCCTTGAGGGCATGGATTGGTCCATTTTTGTCTTTGTACTCCATTATCCAGAACATGGGTGGCACAATGGACAGAGTATCAGGCATAGAGTCAGGGTCAAGATTCATCTTCCTGAGTTTGACTCTGACCCCAGACAAATCACTTAAGCCAAATTGCCTCAGTTTTCTCATCTATAATATGAGCTGGAGAAGAAAATGACAAAGCACTCCAGTATCTTTGCCAAGAAAAACCCAAATGGCATCAGAGTCTAACAGGACTGAAATGCCTGAACAACACAACATAGAACACAAAAGTCTACCACACAGAAGATATTTAAATGCTTGTGGAATAGACTTAAAGATGAGGAAGGACATTATCAGGTATACTAAAATAAAAACAAAATCTACAGGCAGGCAGGGTGGGAAGCTGGGCATTCAAAAGAATGTATCCTGGTACCCTTTGTATGTCCTTCATCCCTGCCGCTCCCTGAGATTAACCTGGAAAATTCAGTTAGGTATCAAAAGTACACAGAGAAACTTGTCTGGCAATTTTAACATGTTTCTCTGATCAATGATTAAGCTAAAGTAACTATGGTTGAGACAGGGATTCCCTATCACACTTTTGTCTAAGCATTTGTTCTATAGTTTCTGTTTCAAAAAATACAAACAACATACACACCCACACCCACACATGCATATATAGTTATTTGGTAGTTTGGGAGGAAGGGAAAAGCATTTGTGATATCCTTCTTTGTGGGTATTAAATTTTTTTAATTTTTAAATGAAGAGGAAGGTAAAGGGTGAGAAAAGGCACCAATTCAGAAAATGTTACCTAAACTTCTTCTTAAAGCCAAGAAGGAACATTGAACCCAGCAACAACAATAATCTTAACAATAATCAACTATGAAGGGTAGTGAGGTTGCACAGTGGAAAGAGCACTGACCCTGAAGTCAGGAGGACCTGAGTTCAAATCCGAATTCAAGACACTTAAAAATTACCTTAGATGTGTGACCTTGGGTAAGTCACTTAATCCAGTTGCCTTGCAAAAAAAGTAATAATAAGCAACTGTGAGAGAAAACTACTCTGATCAAGATAATGATCCAAGACCATTCCAAAAGACTTGTGAAAATTGCTATCCACATCTGAAACAGCAATGGAGGAATTCTGAATGTAATATGAAATGTGCTTTTTTCTCCCCACTTACTTTATTTTTTCTTGCTTTTTTCTTTTGCAACATAGCTAATATGGAAATGTATATTATATGACTTCACACATATAACTGATTATCATTTGTTGCTTTTTCAGTCACTTTCATCTGACTTTGTGATCCCTTGTCAAGTTTTCTTGGCAAAGATACTGAAGTGGTCTGTCCTTTCCTTCTCCAGCTCATTTTTACAGAAGAGGAAACTGAGAACAGGGTAAAGTGACTTCCCAAGGTCACACTAGTAGGTATCTGATACTGGATTTGAGCTCAGGTTTTCCTAACTATAAAAATAAATGGTAAGAGGGATTTTGACACACAGGTAAAAAGGGAATGAAATCCAGCCCTAGAAGAAAAGATAGTACAAAAAATGAGATAGTGTTGTAACTGAGGAACAAACAGAAGGCCAATTCAGATGGATCACAGAGTCCAGGAGTATAACAAATGTACAAAGAGGTTTGGAAATGCTGGCTGAGGCCAGGTCATGAAAGCTTTTAAAAGCTAAATGGAGGGGCAGTTAGGTGGCACAGTGGATAGAGCACAGGCCCTGGAGCCAGGAGGATCTGAGTTCAAATGAGACTTCAGACACTTAATAACTGCCTAGCTGTGTGACCTTAACCCCATTGCCTTAAATAAGTAAAATTGAAGAAAAAAAAAGTTTAAAAAAGAGAAGTTTCTAGTTTATTTTGGAAAAACTTGGAAGTTACTGGATTTGAGTAACCAAGTCATGTCAAATCAATTCAGGGTGAAGAATAGAAGTGAGGAGACACATGAGGGTAGGAAAACCAATGTGGAGTCTGTTGTAATAATCTAATGCCAACCTGTATAAACATTGTAGTTCTATGAGTAGAAAGAAAGGGATGCATTTGAGAGATGTTGTAAAGGTAGAAAGATCAAGATCCAGCAATTGATTGTTTAAGTAGAATGAGCGAACATATACTAGAACTGAGGATAATGCCATCTATAAGTATAAGGTGCTGAAAGGGGGGTAGGTACTTTGAAGAGATGAGCAAATAATCTATACTTAAAATTGAACATATCTAGGTTTATCATCTTGAAATAAAATTGCTATGATTAGATTTTCAAATTAGTCTTCTCTTTAGTAATTTTAAATTAAATCCTATTTAATTTAGAACTTGGGTAGAAGATTTTTAAAAATCTCATTAGAATAAACACATAATCCATCAATTATTTTTCTTTTTATCTTTTTCTTTTAGTTTGTTTACCTTCTCATGGTTTTTCCCCATTTTGTTCTGATTCTTCTTTCACAACATGGAAATATGTTTAACATAGTTGTACATATATAACCTGTATAAGACTACTCTTGTCATTAGAGCATTATTTTTTCCTAAATTTTAATATCATTTCACTTTTACTTTATTGCACTTAGAATGTCCTACATCTCAAAATATTTTATTTAAAAGGGCAAGTTCTTCAGAACCAGAAGAGCATAGTATACATTTAACAACAACATTGTGTGATGATTAACTATGATAAGACTCTTCTCAGCAGTACAATAATTAAAGACAATTTGGGGGGGGTGCAAAACAATGGGGTTAAGTGATTTGCCCAAGGTCATATAGCTGAGTAAGTATTATGTCTCTTAGGTTAGATTTAAACTCAGGTCCTACTGACTCCAGGGTCAGTGTTTCATCCACTGTATCACCAAGCTGCCCTGCTTGAAGACAATTCTAAAAGACTTGATATGGAAAATGCCATTTCATATCCAGAAAAAAACTTACAGAGTCTGAATGAAGACAAAACATATTATTCCCACTTTTTAAAATTTGTTTTTTTCTTTTTTAAAATTTGTTTTGTTTTTTTCCTTCTCATGATCCCCCCCATTTTGTTCTGATTCTTCTTTCACAACATGACTAATAAAATATGTTTAATATAGTTGTATATATATAATCTGTATAAGACAACTCACTGTCTGGGGGGAAGGCAGAGAGGAAGGGAGGAAAATGTAGAATTCAGTCTTTCAAAAGATGTTGAAAACTATATTTACATATAATTGAAAAAATGAAAAATAAAATAATAAAAAGGGCAAGTTCTTAAAACTATTCTTTGGTTTTATTTAAAATAATAAAGTTATCTAGTTTAATTTTCAATTTTTAAAATGTTTTATTGATCATCCTTTCATAGCTTTTTCCCTTTTCCAATTCTTCTTTCACAACATGATTAATATGGAAGTATGTTTAATGTAGTTATATTTATATAACCTATGTTAGATTATTTTCTGTCAAAAGGGAGGAAGGAAGAAAAATGTTAAAGTCAAAACTTTACAAAAAATAATTGTTAAAAACTATCTTTACATGCAGTTGGAAAATCAATGAATATTTTTTAAAAAACAAAAAATGTATTTGTTTAATTTCTAAAAGTGAGAAAGAAAACTCAAATATAAAAGAAACTTATCATAATGAACAAAAGAAAATAAATTATTCTGGCATTATGAGATCTTAATTAAATGGAAGATGTATATAAAATATACAAACTACACAATGGAAAAAAGAGAACTTAAACTCATCTCAGAAGATTGAGCATACAGATCATTAATGGACTTTGATTTAAAAAAATGTCCTCATCACTAATACATTGTTGGTGGAGCTGTAGACTGATCCAATTTTTCTGGAGAGCAATTTGGAATTATACCCAAGGGCAATAAAAATGTGCATAGCTTTTGAACCAGCCATACCACTACTGGATCTTTACCCTGAAGACAGGGATCATGAAAAAGGCTAGAAACATCATTTGTACAAAAATATTCACAGCAGCTCTGTTTGTGGTGGCAAAGAATTGGAAATCGAATGAATGTCCCTCAATTGGGGAATGGCTGAACAAATTGTGGTATATGTATGTGATGGAACATTATTGTTCTATTAGAAACCAGGAGGGATGGGAATTCAGAGAAGCCTGGGAGTATTTGCATGAATTGATGCTGAGCAAGATGAGCAGAACCAGAAGAACATTGTACACCCTAACAGCAACATGGGGGTGGTGATTAACCTTAATAAACTTGCTCATTTCATCAATGCAATAATCAGGGACAACTTTAGGGTATCTGCATTGGAGAATACCATTTGTATCCAAAGAAAGAATTGTGGACGTTAAACAAAGACCAAAGACTATTACCTTCAATTAAAAATACAAAGATATCTTATTTATTATGCAAATTTTCTATCTTTTATATTTTATTTTTTTCCTTGAGGATATGATTTTTCTCTTAACACATTCAATTTTCTAATGTAAAGACTATCAGACTACCTTCTGTGGGGGCGGGGGGGGTGAGGGGAGGGAAGCGAGGTTGGGGGGGGAAATTGTAAAATTCAAAACAATACAAAAAATGTTAAGAACCTACTGTTGTATATAATTGGAAAGAAAATAAAATATTTATATTAAAGAGAAAAAAATGTCATCAGGATCTATCTTCTCAGTACTACCTGCTCCTGGGCTCCTTGTCTCCCTCTGATTGAAGAAGCTAGACAGAGAGATTTTCTCAAATCCTCCATCAAATTAAAAACTAGGCCATCCCATCATTTTCAGTCTGAGAGGCCTCCTATGGACTTTGTCTATACCTATCCTCTTATAGCTTCTTCCTCTGGGTTATATAAATTAGGAAAAATGAGAATAACCTGGTAAAAATAAGCTGAAATGCACCTCTCACACTATATATTGCAATAAATTTAAAGTGGATCAATGTAAAAAAGAAAGATAAACAATTTGAAAAGGCAACATGGATCTCAATTATGAAGAATATTTTTTTTGCAAGGGGGGGCTAATAAATAGATTACTGAATACCAAAGAGATGCATTTGATTACATAAAAATGAAGGCAGCAGCTAGATAAAGTGATGGCGCAGTAGATAGAGCAGGTCCTTCAATCAGGAGAACCTGAGTTCAAAGTTGACCATACTTATTAGCTGTGTAACCCTGGGCAAGTCACCTAACCCTTACTGCCTTCAAAATAAACAAAAGAAGGCAAATGACCTTTTGCGGGTTGGCGGAGAGTGAGGTGGCAGCACCATGAAGGCCTCGGGCACCCTAAGAGAGTACAAGGTAGTTGGAAGATGCCTGTCTACTCCCAAGAGTCCAGTGCCGCCTCTTTATCGCATGAGGATCTTTGCTCCTAACCATGTCGTAGCAAAGTCCCGATTCTGGTACTTTGTGTACCAGCTAAAAAAGATGAAGAAGTCTTCTGGAGAGATCCTATACTGCAGACAGGTCTTTGAAAAGTCCCTTCTTAAGGTGAAAAATTTTGGTATCTGGCTGCGTTACGATTCCAGGAGCGGAACCCACTACATGTACAGGGAGTACAGAGACCTGACCACTGCTGGTGGTGTCACTCAGTGCTACCAAGATATGGGGGCCTGTCATTGTGCCCGAGCCTACTCCATCCAGATCATGAAAGTGGAAGAAATTCCTGCCAGCAAGTGCCACTGACCGGCAGTCAAGCAGTTTCATGACTCCAAAATAAAGTTCCCTCTGCCCCACAGAGTTCTGTGTTGCCAGCACAAACCACGCTTTACTACCAAGAGGCCCAACACATTCTTCTAAGTGCAGAGGCAAGGAGGCACAAGTTTTATTTGATCTGTTTAAATAAATTTCCTATTTGGAAACCCAAGGGAAAAAAAAGAAGGCAAATGGAGGCAGGGGAATTCGTGTCTGATAAAAGTAGTCAATATAAACAACATAAAAGAAAATATATAAAGGAAATTCTTTGCAATAATCATGGTTAAAAAAAAAATCTGACACAAGGAGTTGATAGAAATTTTACAAGATTATTATACAATTCCCAACAGGTATATGGTCACAGGAAACTATTTAAGAGAAAAAAACAAACAATTGATACTAATTACTCAAAAAAATGTAAAAACTAAAGCAAGTAAATTATAACAGCTATGAGGATGTGCTTCTTGAGCCACAATGTGTTTTAATGAAAAGGATTCTGGTTCTGAATTCAGAAGAGAGTTTGGTTTTAGTCCAACATCTTAATAAATCAAATCCAGGTCTCTTGTCAAAATGTTGCCCTCTCTTTTGGAGAGCAATCTGATAAGAGGCTCCTAGTTCCTTATCCCCAAGAAGATTTCCAAGGACTGATCCAAATCAAATTCTGAAATCACAGGTTTACAATAGATCATTGTTCCCATTAACTATAACATTATGAGAGAATCAACTATGATGGATGCAGCGCCTCTCAGCAGTTCAATGATCAAGGACAATTTTTAGAGAACTGTTAAGGAAAATGACACCACATTCAGAAAAAGAAACCCTATGGATTCTGAATGCAGAGCAAAGCATACTATGTTCACTTGTCTAAAACTTTTTTTGTCTTTTCTTTTTTAGTTATAATTTCTATTTTATAACATGACTAATATGTAAATAAGTTAAACACAATTATACATGTACAACTTTTATCAAATTATTTCCTGCTATAGGGAGTGGGGAAGAAGGATGGTAGAATAATGTGGAACTCAAACTTGTAAATGGATGAAGGTTGAAAACTAACTTTGTATGCAATTAGAAAAATTAAATGAAATTTTCAATGGAAAAAAGTGCTTTGTAAATTAACAAAAGAAAATGTTAATAATGCTATCATTTGTGATTTATTCTTGTCTGAGAAAAATAAAAAAATTAGTCTAAAAAGTAAAAAAATAAAATCATGGTTTAAATAAAAATTTATTTTAGATGATATAGTGTAGTGATGTAAGATATTTTGTTAACTAAATAAAAAGAAGTTAATGTCCTATGTTTTACTTAAATAACCAATCTGACAAAGAGACTTAAGAAATTTGCCATATAAATGTTTCTACAAATTCACATAATCAACAAGGAAAAGTTTTCACCCAAGGCAAACCAAGAAGTAATTGCTTCATCAACATCCTCAACCTTGAAGCTCAGCAACACGTTTCCTTCAATAGGGGGACATACTAAAAACTTTTAAAAATAGACTTGAGGTTTTTTCCAAAAGCTCTATATTTGATAAAGGGCTAGTCTGACTATGAAAAGGCACAAGAATAATCGCACATTTCTGATATTAAGATTATTCATGAGTTCTTCCAAATATTTGAAAGAGGGTCACATACTTAATCCAGGAGAAAAAAAAAACACCTTGGTTACAAAAAGTCTACAAAATCCCTCTAGAGCCAACAGGAGATATATTCTGCAAAACAAAATTGCATCTGCATGACAAAGGATGGCTCTTTTATCAACAGTGCTTTGTTGATCGACTTGTGACAGATTCTTTGTGCCAAATAATTCTGGACAACTAATCCTTCTGTTCTTCCTGCCCATATGTTCAAGTCATTCACAAGAAGTACCATACACTATTTGCATGGAAAAGGGAAGAGAGACATAAAATTCTCTGAGCCTGCAAAGGAATATTAGACAGAGAGTGATTTCTAAATCCTGGCAGTGGTGCTATCTGTGTAACTTTGGGCAAGACATTTAATCTTTCTGGGTCTCACTTTTCCTCATTTATAAATTAATCAAAGGTTAAAGGTACAGAGTAGATAGGATGACTTCTAAAAGTCCTGTTGGCTGTGAATCTATGAATTAGGAACTTAAAGTTGGAGTAAGGTTTGTCCTAACACCCACATTCAACAATACCACAAACAGGTTTATATCCCAAAGAGATTAAAGAAAAGAGGAAATGGACCCAAAGCTACAAAAATCTTTATTTTTTTTAAGGTTTTTAGAATTTTATTTTTCCATTTCCTTCTAAAATGTTCTTTGTTCTGTAAATCTCTGTAACACATTTAGTCATAGGTCACATTGTGCCAGGCTATTGATGCTCTGGCTAAGAAAATCTTGGTAGTGGAGAATGAAATCTACATTATCAGACCCAGCATTACAAAAATCCTATTTTAGAGTGTCATTAGAAATTAAAACTAAATGACTCCCACCCTCCTTTAAACAAAATGGGGGAAGGGGAGAGGAGAAGAAAAATAAAAACATCACGTACAATTAAAATCATATTATAATGCCCTGTTGGGTATGGCAAGAACTCAGCTCATAGAGAGGACCAAAGACAGTGACATAATATTTTTCTAATATTGTTTTCTACTTTACAAGGTTTGTTGTGGAGCTTATAGGGAAGGAGGGTTGAAGTCATTACCAAGTCAGCTTTTTTTGTACTTCATTTTGGTTAAAGGAATTTAAAAATAATCTTTGCGATTATTTGCTCTTAAAACTCATTCTACTTCCACTGAATTGTGCAAAATGCGGGATGGGGTCAGAGAAACTTAGTTATTTTCAAAGCCTTATATCAGGAAGTAGGCTCTGTGGGGATCCTACTATCTCCTTAGAGTCCACAAGAGGAGGATAATTATTTATCTCCTAGAAAGTTGCTTTAGCAATTTTTTCTGACATTTCACAAGTTGTTTCTATTCCTGTTTGGAATTTTATGATTCTTTATTCTTAAAAAGTTTAAAACTGAAGCCTTAACTCCATAATAACCTGCCCATTCCTCCAGAAAAGTGCAATTTTGCTTTATAGAAATCATATCTAAACCCAAAGCAAAAACTGCCCATTTCAGGAAAAAGAATCATTGGGGAATCTCAGCAGTAAAGCAGTTTGCATTGGGAAATGAACAAAAAAGGCAGACACCAAACACCTCCATTTTCCCAAGATTAAAATGATTATTAAAAAAAAGCACACCACACTGTATAGAAATCAACATTCTTTCCCATAATTCTGTGCATCTGGGACTACAGAAATGTCACTGTCCCCGCCCCATATCTTCAAATTAACATCCTCAGGTCACAACAGTAAGTCTTCTCAAAGGGGACCTTCCGAAAAAACAAGCTATTTCCACGGCTCATGTTTCCCTCTTTGTGTAGCATGCACCAACAGTCTAACCAGGAAGAATAAACTGGGGCATAAGGAGGGCATCCACCAGCAAGCCCACAGTTGTTGATAGCCATCAGGTTGGAGATTAGTACAAAGGGATAGGTCAGCATACTGGCAAAGAATCCAGTGACAGCCTGGGAATAACTCTTCATTTCATTCATAGTGGAAACCCCACTCTCCAGTGCATAGGTATTGACGAGGTAGGCCAATGAATTACAAAGCTACAAGGAAATGATATCCCCCAGGAGACGAGGAATAAGACCCGCAAAGAATCCTAGGAAGCCCTCCTCTTGATAAATGGTTACTATGGAGTCACATAGTCCACAATATTTGGTCTCTCTGCCAATGAAATGTACCATAGACCTCAGAGTGATCACATGGAAGGGATGCGTGACAAGGGAAGCAGCAGAATGAGCCAACATCTCCCGAGTAGTCTCCTTGACAACCTTGTCAAAACTGGATGGACCATCTTTTTGTGAAGGTTCAAGTCCTTGTTTTAACTCCTCAGCCTTGTCCTAATCCTGGTATCGCTGCAAAACTTTACTATGGACCACAGTTCCAATGGCTCCAGAACACAGTCTGGGAGTTAAGCCCTTAAAAAGTCTGCTTTTTCCATCAATACTCATAATATGTTGAGCATAACAAAAAAGGCCAGGGAGTTGATAGACTTGCCGTCCAAAAATATTTCTTCCCATAGTTGGAGGAAGAGGTTCATATCCCACCTGCACGAGCACCTTCACATACATGAGCGGCTGCGAGAGGATGGTGAGGCCCGAGCCCAGCAGCACCTGACTGGCCGCCTCCGCCATGATGGCACCCACAGAAGGACGGGCGGGCGGGCGGGCCTAGCCACTGACTGACCCGGGCCCGGATCATGTGCCCAGGCCAGCGGCTTCGCAACCTGCGGCGCTACAAAAATCTTTAAAGCAATTCTTATTGAAGAAAAATGAAAACTGGGGAAAGTATCTATCAATTAGGGATTAGCTGAATGAAGTATGGAATATATAGAATCAGAAATGACAAAAAGGAACCATTTCAGAAAATCCTTATAAGACATATAAACTGGGGGGCAGCTAGGTGATGCAGTGGATAAAGTACTGGCCCTGGAGTCAGGAGGACCTGAGTTCAAACACCTAATTGCCTAGCAGTATGACCTTGGGTAAATCACTCTTAACCCCATTGCCTTAAATAAAGAGTTACATGAACTGAATCAGAGGAAAACAAGAAAAATCACCGGAATCATTTATACAAAAAGTACATGAACAACTTTGAAAGACTTTAGAGTTCTGATCAATGTAAGGACCCTCTATATTTCTAGAGTACAAATGATGAAGCATGCTACCCACCTCCTAACTATCATCTACCAGAAGTGATGGATTCAAAATGTTAAATGAGACATGCATTTTTGGACATGCACAATATGGTAATTTGTTTTGCTTGTTACAAAGGTTTGGGGTTATTTTTCCCTGCTAATGGAATAAGGAGGAGTGGAAAAAAATAACATATGTCCTTCTTGAGCAATTATTAAATGTCATATCTTCTACTTGAAATATTATTCTTTTTCCAAAGAAATTTATAGTGTGAACATGCTAACAGAGGGGAAAAAATAATACCATTATATTACTGCTAAAAAACTACATGGAGGCAAGAAGCTTATTTAAGTATGCAAATGCTGCTGTATACTACCACAATTTATAGAATATTGGAACACAAAGTGGGTAGGACTGGAAAGGAGGAAGGAAGCTTCACTAAAAAGGAATGGAAGCAGAATAGGCCTTACCTTTTCATCCTGGTACATCTTATTGAAATTCTCCATCTGAAAGTTGTGTCTGGACTGGATTTTGTCCAGTTGTTCTCTTTGTTTTTCTAATTCTCCTTGGAACTCATTCTTTTTTAACTCTACAGCACCTCTCTCTGCAGCTGCTCTTCGGACTCGTCCTTCCAACTCCAAGATCTGAGTCTAAATGAAAAATAAAACTTAATGGACAATCACTCATAATTAGTCACCATTGTAGATCAGGATAACTCAGACATACTGGCAAGATAAGAAAAATAAAATTTACCAATCTATTTAATGGAAATAGTCAAAGAAGCAATAGAAACAGGTTCTTCCTTATAAATGAATTCTAAAAGTTCATTCATAGGTCTATAATCTAAAGCTCAAAATTCATTTTTCTATAGAAAAAAATGGTTAGAGTCCTAGGCCATCTCATAAATGTAACTGATGTGTAAATATTCCAAATTACCATTTATAATGGTTTTTCTCTAAGACAATGCATTCTGAGATATCAAAAATTCCACCTACCCTAAGGTTTCCTCCATCTGACAAAGAGCTTCTAGGAAAAGGTACAGTTAGCTTGGCAGATAAAATTGGGAATTCATACAGTAAAGTTCACATTTATAGTAACTAGTATATTGTTAACTCAGGATATGGGCACAGAAAGAAAGGGATATTCATTGGTAAATGATTGCAATATAAAAGGCAACCTAACAATATAGTAGTCATTTAAATGTCATTTAAAGTAACAAATGTAAATATTAAAAATATAAAATTCTATAAAAGAATTAAAATGGCATGCACATATATTACATATACCATATATATAAATGCACATAAATACATGTATATATGATATATCTATATCTATCTATATATGGATGGATAAATGGATGGATGGATGGATGGATGGATGGATGGATGGATGGATGGGATGTGTATATATATCACCTTAATATTTGCAAGATATTTCACATTTTTATCTCACTTGACTTCATTTGAAAAGAAAGCTCTGCTTTGATCCAGCAATATCGCTACTGGGTCTATACCCTGAAGAGATTATGAAAAAGGGTAAAAACATCACTTGTACAAAAATATTCATAGCAGCTCTATTTGTGGTGGCAAAGAATTGGAAATTGAGTTCATTAATTGGGGAATGGCTTAACAAACTGTGGTATATGTATGTGATAGAACACTATTGTTCTGTTAGAAACCAGGAGGGATAGGAATTCAGGAAAACCTAGAAAGATTTGCATTAACTGATGCTAAGCAAGATGAGCAGAACCAGAAGAACATTGTACACCCTAACAGCAACAAGGGGGTGATAATCAACTTTGATGGACTTGCTCATTCCATCAGTGCAACAATCACGGACAATTTTGGGCTGTGTTGGAGAATGCCATCTGGATCCAGAGAAAGAATTGTGGAGTTTGAACAAAGACCAAATACTATTACCTTTAATTTAGAGGGAAAAAACCATTATCTTATTATGTAATTTTGCTATCTCTTATACTTGGATATGATTTCTCTCTCATCAAATTTAACTTAGATCAATGTATACCATGGAAACAATGTAAAGACTAACAGACTGGGGGCGGAGCCAAGATGGCTACATGAAGGGATCCAGTCTTAGGAGCTCTCTGATAAAAACTCAAACTAAGGACTCTAACTAAACTTTCAAGAGACAGAACCCACAAAGGGACCCAGTGAGGCAGTTCTCCTACTCAAGGTAACCTGGAAAAGAGCAGAAAGGCTCTGCTCCCCGGGGCTGGAGGGCAGCCTGCCAGAGGGGTGGCCCGCCAGAGCGAAAGAACTTCAGCCTCCCAGAGGCAGCCCCAGGGCGCTGGGAGCTGAGGATCACAGCAGCGGGGTAGTCTCCAGAGCTGCACCCCGGGGAGCACCGGCACAAAGTGGGGGAACAGCCAGGGACCTCTGCCAGAGCAAGCACGAGGAGCCCAGCCCTCAGGGCACACAGCTAGCAGCTTGGTCTTTCGGCAGCCCAGGCCCTGAAACAGAAGCAGGCGGAGCCAGTAAGCAGGAGCCTCCAGGGCATGAGCCCATTGAGCTGAGGGAGGGGAGTGAAGAGAAACTGCAGAGCTCTGTCCTCTGCCTCTGGAACAGGACTCTGGGGTTCTGACCACATTCATATCCTGATCCCAGTCTAGGCCCCCCATAGAACAGTAGGGCCACCCCCCATCTCAGCCCCATGGCAGAGGGGGGCGCTTATGGTCATTCACAGACCAGGAGGAAGGACAGAACCTCACACACTGAGACCCTTGTGGGAGTGTCCCAAAAGCTCAGGAAGCATCCCAAAAAACAGGCTTAGGCTGGGAAAATGAACAAGCAAAGAAACAAGAGGAAGACCATTGAGAAATATTTTGCAAATGAGCCCAAGAAGGATCGAAATACTCAGTCTGAAGATGAGGAAGCACAAGCTCCTGCATCTAAAGACTCCAAGAAAAACAGAAATTGGGCTCAGGCTAGGATAGAGCTCAAAAAAGACTTTGAAAATCAAATGAGGGAGTTGGAAGAAAAATTGGGAAAAGAAAGGACAGAGATGCAGGAAAAACATGAAAATGAAGTCAGCAGCTTAGTCAAGGAAATCCAAAAAAATGCTGAAGAAAATAGCATGCTAAAAACCAGCTTAGGTCAAATGGATAAAACAGTTCAAAAAGTTATTGAGGAGAAGAAAGCCTTAAAAAGCAAAATTGGCCAAATGGAAAAAGAGATAAGAAAACTCTCTGAGGAGAACAAATCCTTCAGACAAAGAATAGAATTCAGGGAGATTGATGAATTTACCAGAAATCAGGAATCAATATTTCAAAACCAAAAAAAATGAAAAATTAGAAGAAAATGTGAAATATCTCATTGAAAAAACAACTGATATGGAAAACAGACTTAGGAAAGATAATTTAAAAATTATTGGAATATCTGAAAGTCATGATCAGGAAAAGAGCTCTGACATCATTTTCAAAGAATTACTACAGGAAAATTGCCCTGATAGTCTAGAAGCAGAGGGCAAAATAGAAATGGAGAGAATCCATCGATCCCCCCAAGAAAGAGATCCCAAAAAACCAACCCCCAGGAATATTATAGCCAAGTTCCAGAACTCCCAAGTCAAAGAGAAAATATTACAAGCAGCCAGAAGGACACAGTTCAAATATCATGGAGCTGCAGTCAGGATCACACAGGACTTAGCAGCAGCTACATTGGAAGCTGGTAGGGCTTGGAATACAATATACTGGAAGGCAAAAGAGCTTAGAATGCAGCCAAGAATGAACTACCCAGCAAGGCTGAATGTCCTCTTCCAGGGAAAAAAGATGGACTTTCAATGAACCAGGGGAATTTCAAAGGTTCCTTTTGGAATGGCCAGAGCTGAACAGAAGGTTTGATCTTCACATACAGGACTCAGGTGAAGCATGGAGATTGGAGGAGAAGGGGAAAATATGAGGGACTTGATGAGGATGAACTGCATGTATAGAAAAATGATACTGATAATATTCATATGAACCATCTCAGTTAATAGAGCAGGTAGAGGGAGCTTTTATAGTTGAAGCACAGGAGAAAGCTGAATTCAAAGATAAAATATGGTGTAAAAATGGAGTCAATAGAAAAAAAAAGGGAAATGTAATGGGAGAAAGAAAAAGGAGAGGGGGAATAGTCCAAGATATTTCACATAATAAGATTTTTTTAATTATAATGAGCTATTGCAATGATATGGAAGGGGGGAGGCAAGGGGCAATGAGGGAAACTTTGCTCTCATCAGAGATGGCTAGGAGAGGAAACAGCAAATATACTCAATGGGGTATAGACATCTGGAGTAAGAAGGAGGGGGAGCAGGGGGAAGGGGTGGGGATGTGAATTGGACCATGGGGGGACAGTGGTCAGATATAAAACATTTTCGTTTTTACTTCTTGTAAGGGGCTGGGATTGGAAGGCCTGCCCAGGACCATAGGGCCAGATGGATTCTGGGCCTAAGGGGTGGTATGGGGGCTCAGGGCTTCTTGGCCCCAGGACCAGGGATCTGTCTGCTGTGCCACTCAGTTACCCTACAGCGAGTCAGAGTGAAAGGAGAGAGAAAATATAGTACATGCTAGTGGAGAAATAAGAAAGGAGGGAGTTGTGATCAGCAATGGCAACGTTGGAAAAATATGGAAGTAACTTTTGTGATGGACTTATCATAAAGAATGAGATCCACCCATGACAGAGTTGTTGGTGTTGGAACAAAGACTGAAGCACATTTTTTGTTATTATTATTTGGGGGAGGGTGCAGGGCAAGTGGGGCTGGGTGGCCTGCCTGGGGCCACATAGCAGGGTGATCTTTGGGTGTCTGGGGCTAGATTTGGACCCAGGTGCTCCTGGCTCAAGGGCCAATGCTCTGTCTGCCACCCAGCCACCCCTACTATTATTACTATTTTATTTTATTTTGGGTCTTTTTTTTCCTCTTCTTTTTGGTTTTTGCAGGGCAGTGGGGATCTGGTGGCTTGCATGTCACATGACTGGGGGATTATTGGGTTTACGAGGCTGGATATGGACTCGGGTGCTCGTGGCTCCAGGGCTGGTGCTTCGTCCATTGCGCCACCTGGCCATACCTACAATTATTACTATTTTTTTTTATTTTAATTTTTTTCTCTCCCCTTTACTTTTTTCGCCCAAGCAAGTCTATGTATATTCATGGGAGGAGCAGTATTTTGTTTACTTGTAAACAAGAATATTTTATTAATGTAAAAAAAAATTTGTACAAAATGAGAATAAAAAATAAAAAAATAAATTTAAAAGAAAAAAAAAGACTAACAAACTACCTTTTGTGGGGGTGGGGGGAGGGAAGCAAGATTAGGGGAAAAATTGTAAAACTCAAATAAAAATCTTCCTTTAAAAAATAAATAAATAAATTGGGGGGCAAAAAAGAAAACTCTGCTTTGATCCTGCAATACCACTACTGGGTCTATACCCTGAAGAGATGATGAAAAAGGGTAAAAACATCATTTGTACAAAAATATTCATAGTAGCCCTGTTTGTGGTGGCAAAGAATTGGAAACTGAGTGAATGTCAATCATTTGGGGAATGGCTGAACAAATTGTGGTATATGTATGTCTTGGAACACTATTGTTCTACTAGAAACCAGGACGGATGGTAATTTAGGGAAACCTGGAGGGATTTACATGAATTGTTGCTGAGTGAGATGAGCAGAACCAGAAAAATACTGTACACCCTAACAGCAACATGGAGATGATAATCAACTTTGATGGACTTGCTCATTCCATCACTGTAACAATCAGGGACAATTTTGGGCCATCTGTGTTGGAGAATGCCATCTGTATCCAGAGAAAGAATTGTGGAGTTGAACAAAGACCAAAGAAGATTACCTTTAATTTTTTTAAAAAAAAGTTATCTTATTATGTAAGTATGTCTTTATTTTTTTCCTTAAGGATATGATTTCTCTATCATCACATTCAACTTAGATCAATGTATATCATGGAAAAAATGTAAATACTAACAGATTGCTTTCTGTGGGAGGGGAGGGAAACAAGATGGGGGGAAATTGTAAAATTCAAACAAAATAAATTTTTAAAAAAAGAAAAGAAAGAAAGCTCTGAAGGTCAAGAGGAGGAGTGATAGGTCTGATATCCATCTTAACACCAACTGGCTATGTGACTCTAGGTCAGGCAATCTCTCAGGACCCCCTGGTAACCCTCTAAGATTATAAATTTCATTAGAATTGCTGACTCACAATAATGAAATCAAAAGTTCGCATTCTCCCCCAACATTCCCCTAAAAGTAGGAGGAAGAAAAAGTTAAACTAATTGTGACACGCTAATGAAAATGGATATCATTATGTGATTAAGAATATCAGATATAAGGAATACAAAAAAAATATCTTTAATGAAATGGTGTAATCTAGGCAGCAAGGTAGTACAATGCATAGAGTGCTAGTCCTGGAATCAGGAAGACCTGAATACAAATCCATCCTCAAGATATTTACCAGTTGTATGAACCTGGTCAAGTCATTTAACTTGTCTACTTCAGTTTTCTCAACTGTAAAAAGGGGATTATGATCATAGCACCTCAAATGAGATGATATTTTTAAAATGCTTAGCACAGTGTCTAGCATATAATAAGCATTATATAAATGATAGCTACTAGTTAATATCATTTTTTTTTAGGTTTTTCCAAGGCAGTGGGGTTAAATGGCTTGCCCAAGGCCACATGGCTAGGTAATTATTAAGTGTCTGAGACCGGATTTGAACCCAGGTACTCCTGACTCCAGGGCCGGTGCTTTATCCACTACACCACCTAGCCACCCCTTAATATCATATTTTTTTAAATAAAATAGAAATAAACAAAGAATTTTAATGAGAACTTGGAGGGAAAGATTAGAAAAGGGGCTAGGAGATTTTGTACATTTAAATTAATTTACATGCAAACAATTACCATACAACTTTGGTTGTTTGGATTGATAGTTCAACAGCTTCCAATAAGCATCTAAATATGTATTTATGTGTATATTCATGTTTATGTTATATAGAAATATATTAAATGTTTTGTGTACCAAAGTAACATATATTTACACATGTTGTTCTAAGTAATTCCAAAATCACTCCCCAATTTAAATTTAGCTTTAAAAGTTGAAGACTGATTTAAAGCTAGGAAAAGATGCAAAGTTGGGACTGGTTTATATTCCAAAGAGCTTGGCAATTGTTCCTGGCAATATCTACTTAACATGGCTCTCTTAAGAACTGCCAAGCAGTGGGAAAGGGTGGCAATGAAAAAAAAAAACTGGGGAAGATCTCTTGAGAAGACTCGCAGTGGGTTGAGCCGATTGGACAAAACATATGCTTCTCCTGGAAAAGTGCTCAGGGTGGATTGGCTTGAAAGCAAGTGTGGCACAAACCGTGTGTTAACAGAGGAGAAGGGAGAGGTCTAGGCAGTCAGAGCCAAGATGAACCCAATGGGGGCCAAGGGAAGGAGGGTTTGGCACTGCAGCAGAATATTCTACAGGCCACTACAGCTTTCTCCTAAACTGACAAAAAGCCAGAGCTTGGTGAATGATACCTGTTAAATATATCAAGACAAGAAACTGGCTAGTCTTTTACAACTGTAAGATTTTTAATGACCTCTGAAGAAAAGTCCAAGAATCCTACCTGGAGGGTCACACTACGGGAACTTGCAATCCAATAATTGAAACCCAGGACGATAACACAGGCTAATAAAGCTGCTACCAGAAGAGGTGGTGACTTCATCCCCCGACGCCCATTTCCTAGTCCCATCATCTCAAAAACCAGGTGCAGGAATCTAAGGAATCAAAAATAAATATCATTATCATCAGGGAATTATATTACACCCTAGGTACCACTAATATTTTAAATGTCATCCAGTTAAACAGGAATCTTTGCTCTTCAATGTTTGTACAAGATAGAGAAGCTTTACCTCGGTAAGCCTGCTCTCTATTTCCTCTTTTTGAAGTTTGACATTTTCTCTGAGAAATTCATAAGGTTTCAAAGGATTCAAAAGATTTGGGAAAGCAGGGAGGCAGAGGGGGATTGTAAACACAGCATTAAGGATGCTCAGGATGAGATCACATTCAGTATCTGGCTATTCCAGCATATCAATTAAAACCCTGGAAGGAAGAAAATTCTCACTACTCCCCAGTGAAATATTTATGATTTGGTTCTTTATAAGCACAAGACAGAGAATATCCACTAACAAGCTCCACTTATTAATGACACTTGCTTAAAGCATTTCTCAAGGCAACAGAAGAAACCATACTGTTCAAATGCAACAAAGGAGTCTCAAATGACTGTTACTCTTGCTTAGCAAGGCTTTTTTCATCAGTCAATCTCAAACAACTTTGTAAGGAACAAGTCTCTCAGCAACAGTTCTGTCATTCAGAAGGCATAATTGTGGAAGGGAAAAGTATGTGACTTAGCTGAGGTCATAGGAAAAATGTTTTGCATAAGGAGAAGGAGAGAATCAAGGCATTCTGGCTCTGATTGTGCCCTGTAACCACTAGCCTGTATTCAGACCCTGCCAAGCTAAATGGAATAGTTGACATTCATGTCTCTCCCTGTAGAAGACTGTACTTGTGTGCTGTGAATAGTATGGTATGCCTTAATTAGAGTGTATAACAGACTTTGAGGGAGAATCAAACCATACTGCAATGGTCACTTCAGAAAGAAAAAAAAAGAAAGCAAAGGAGGCGATGGGATGGGATGGGAAAGAAAGGAAAGGAGAGAGAGAGAGAGAGAAAGAGAGAGAGAGAGAGAGAGAGGGAAAGGAGGAAAGGACAGAAAGGAAAGGAAGGAAAAAGGGGGCAAGGAATGTTGGTTTTAAACGAATGTCAAGATATTTTTAAAAATCTGAGAATCAGTTGGCATGAAAATCCAATTCAAAAAAAATTTGTTAAGTTTGAGGTACTGTCCTAGAGATTAAAAAAAAATTCACACCCTCAAGAAGTTCACCCTCTGGGGCGGCTAGGTGGCACAGTGGATAGAGCACCAGCCTTGGAGTCAGGAGTATCTGAGTTCAAATCCAGCCTCAGACACTTAATAATTACCTAGCTGTGTGGCCTTGGGCAAGCCACTTAACCCCATGGCCTCACAAAAAAAAAACCCTAAAAAAAAAGTTCACCCTCTATTTCAGGAGACAATATATGCAGACATACATAAATGAATGAATAGACAGACAGACAGATAGACAGATAGATAAATGAATGAATAAATAAATAAATGGATGGATGAATAAATAAATAAATAAATAAAAAGGCAGTTAAAAATATAAATAAAAGATAAGGCAATTTTAAAACACATGATCAGAGAGGGCCTCAAGAATTAGTGAATATACCAACAGATTTGCAGTTTGAACACAATGGTAGAACCAGTATGGACCTCAGCTGTTTATTCTGTAAAGTTAGGCTAGATGATCTCAAAGGTCCCTTCCAAAATTAATAAGCTATGGCTGGTTGATATTTTGAAGTGTTTACAGTCATTTTAAAGGAAGTTGTGAAATTCTTAAAGAAAATTTCAAAATAAAAAGCATTTCAAATGAATTTAATTAATAACAACAATGATAAAAACTACTTGCAATGTGGACCAGCTTAAAGAAGATGTGAAGGGAGAAGGGTAGGTAGAGGAAGGGTTGCAAAACTGAACAAGCAATGACAGCAACTCCTCACTCTTTACAAGACAAGAATATTTCTTTTTTCTCTTCTTTATGGGACTAAGTTCGGGATGGAGTTTTAGGAAGGTGAGGAATAGTCATATCACCTATGCCCTTGTGTTCTAGCAACTCTAAGACTAGCAGTTATAAAGAAGGCTAATTGAAGGAGTTTCTTCTACCTGCAGGTACCTATACCATTAAATAAAAGGTTCAGTTCTAACCCTTATCCTGTCTTTCAGCTAGTTATCCTAAGCCAAATTATCATTGAGTACCCTTCTCCAGAACTTCTTAAAACAGGCCAAATTATCTGACAAAGACCTTGAGAATCAAAGACAAGATTTATTAATAGACGCTAGAGGGAGGGGCAAAAAAAAAAAATCAAAGCAACTTTTTGGCCTCTATTTTTCACACCTTCCTGCTGTCCCAGGGCTATTGCTTCAGTATAATGTTGCTCAGGGCAAATCTGATTCACTCAGAGAATGCAAATATAAAGTGTAAGAAAAAGCAACCTTAACCTTCTCTACCTTTCTTTTGGGAATCATTTTCATAACAATTTCCCTTTCTCTCTTATTATCCTCTGGAAATTTAAAGTGTTTTTAAAAAATATATTGCATGTCTTTTTCAACAAAGAAAATGATCTTCACCTAAGTCCAGGTTTGAAATAGATTTTTTTCTCCCACAATAGCTACAAATGCCCTGATATTCTTATAGTCTGGCCTCACATTTATAGTAATGGTCCTGGGTCTTTGAGAACTTAGGGGTCATAGGGTTGCAACCTATGTAAACTATTGCCACATTTAGAGCTAGATGGGTTCTTATAGTTCATCTGGTTCAGGTTGCTCAAACTCAAAAAGAAACAATGGTCATTAAAGCAAACATAAGCATCACTAATAGCTTAGTCACTAAGAAAAGCACATATTGATATTATCTCCATCTTACTGTATTTTTGTTCAATTTGTCAAATACTTTCCAATTATGTTTTAATTTAGTTTGGGCCATACTCAGGAGTATTGTATTTTTAACATCTATAATCTAATTCAGCCTCTTCATTTTATAAGTCCAGAGAGTTTAAGCAAGTTATCAAAAATCACACAGATAAAATGATAAATTATAGAAATGGGAATTGAACTTAGGTTCTGGGTCTACATTCAGCATTCTTTTTTTCTTCAATACTCTTTCCTCTTTCTGTTTTTCCTCTTTTCTCTTTCTCTCCTAATCTTTCCTCTTACATTAATACTTCAAAAAAAAATCCATGAGATAATTAATGTGGATACTCCTTTCCATGAACACAGATGAAGATTCCTATGTCTTTCAGTAGATTACCTTCCAGAGTAACTATTGTCAGGAAAAAAAAATTGAAATAAAAAAAAAACCACATGGTCAACTTTCTGGTAGTGAATATCTTGGCAATTTAGCTGGGGCTTGTCCGCAGAGGTGAGTCCAACCCTGTGGCCTATACCTTAAGGATTTCCAACTCAAACATTTCCCCAAACAAGCTTGCTATCTTTTTATCTAAATCTGCTCCTCCTCCTGACTTGACTATTTTCACCTTGGTTCTCAGGTAAATAATTAGCATTATCTTCCTCATATTCAATTGATCACCAAATCCTGTCCAGGACACCTATTGCATCTATTCCCTCCTTTTTATCTCTACTACCATTATCCTAGTAATATTTGTCCTTCATTTTTTAAGAAGACCATGACATTTGGGAGGTGATGCCATGACATGGACATGAACTGGATTTGAGTGATGGGATGCTGTGCTAAGTCACCAGTCTCACTTTCTCCTCCAGAGCCTCTGGGTCCAGTGGCCAGCTATGAATCAAGATGACTAAAGACAGCCCTATAGTTTTCTTCATTGTCAAGATATTTGAAATGTTGTAAGGAAGACCAAAGAGATCTAGGCACTAATCATCACCAATCAATATGTCATACTGCAAGGAGGACACCTGGTAGTCTGTTGCTGCCTAGCTGGGCAATTTGTCAATCTGGCTCCCATGTCAGCCCATCTGCAATGTGTGGTCCTTTGTAATTGTTCCAGCTTCCCTCATCAAGTACATTAAGCAAACATTCAGGACCAGGCTCAAAAACCTCAAGGCCCAAAACTTATTCCATTACAATGAGCTTATCCATCAGAATATGGGGGCATTGAGCTGGCTACCAATGGCAAGAGCATAATGGTAGTGCTGAACTAAAGGACAGATCAAAAGAAACCTGTCACTTCTTATGTGGTGACATGATCAATGAAAATACTCAGGGTCTAGTACATCATTTGCAGTAATAAATGCCAGATTTGAGAGAATCACTGATCCATTTTATTAGTAACATGCTAGCATATTAATAGTGATTTATTATCCAAAACAAATAATAAATACCAGAAAGATATCTGCAAGGCCATTTTTCACCAGACCAGTGCCATCCTGAGGAGTCAGAAGGCAGTGGTGATGAAGAAGCCCACTAAGGAGCACCTAAGGTGCCAGGTCTCCCCATAGCTAATAAAGTCAAACTGCTCACTTCCCCCTAAAAAGAGACAGGGAATTGAGGACTAGAGAGGTTAAGTGATTTCCCCAAGAGCACACAGATAATTAAGTTTCAGAATAAGTCTTGTGACTTCAAATCCATAACTATTTTCACTAAACCTACAGTAATATAAGTCTTGAGAGTAGCCTAAGGCCCTCAGAATAACTGCCCATGAACAATGCAGTTAGAATGTATCAGTGAGCTTTAAATTCAGGTCCTTCTAGTTTTCAAATTCTATTGTTTCTCCAGTTATCATGCTGAATCATTTTAAAATAAAAAGTTAACATCTATGCAATGTTTCAACAATAATTTGACCCTGGTTAGATTCTAGTAAGATGTAAGCTCTGCTCCCTAGAGAGTAGAACAGAATCATTTTTAAATTTTATATCCCAGTCATCTAATAGTGTTTGACAAATAGCAGGTTTATGGATGAACTGGATAAAACTTCTGCTTAATAAGGGTATCTCAAAGATCATATATGGAAAAGATTTTTAACTCCTGAGAATTTAAAAATGGAATCAGAGAGTTTGAACAATTATATGCCAAAAATGGAACCTACCACATGAACTATATTTTATTTAAATTAAGTTACAATGAAGCCTTATTGACATACAGTTAAAATCTCCATTAATAAATCTCAGAATAAACTAACTGGAAGAATTCTAACCTTCTGGACAGTAAGCACCAGCAGGGCATGGGGCAAGACAGGGAGGATTGCTCACCTAAGGTCTGCCCAAATTAGTCACTTGATAGTGGCAAAGATACTACTAGGCTAGGGTCATGTGTACATAACTCACTGGAATGGTCACCATCCTGAAGAAAGAGAAAGTGTTCACTCCTTTCTACTTCCTAAGCACAGAAGTTCAGGGAATTTTAGGCAGAACCTGAGGGGTCTGGGGAGGGAAACCACATCTTGGAATATGTCCATTCTTAGGACTCGTTTGTTATTTCTACCTTTGATAATAAAGTTTCTAGAGACAAAGTAGCATTAAAGCCATTCTCTTCATTAATAAAAGTAGGATTATAATAATAAGGTTGAAATGAATGAAAATAAATGCCATTCTAACTGGGTCATCTTATTTTCCTCCCCTCCAAAAAGAAAATGACTAGGTCCAGAGCTCTTGTGTAACTCCAATTAAAATTTATGGAGACCTTTTATAAAAATTCAATTATCAAAGCAGAATATATACTAAAGGGGATAATGCTCAAAGACATTTTAGTATACTAAATGTACTAGAAAGAGAACACTCAAGTACTTAGAACACATTAATCAATCAACAAATATATTAAGCACCATGTGTCAAAGTGGAGCTAGGGATATAAAAACATATATGAACCTGTTCTGTCACTCAAGGAATATATTCAGTCAATGAAGACAGGCAATATGTGTGTACATATATGTTTCAATTTCTATTCTTTCTCCAGTGTCATGCTGAATCATTTTATTTACATATACGTTTACAAGCATGTGTGTGTTATGTGATTCCTGTGTATATATACACACACTTACCCCAAATACAAAACAGATGCAAAATATCCTTAAATGGGAAAGTTCTAGAAGCTAAAGGGAGCAGGAAAGGACTACTAGAGAAAGTGGTACTTGAGCTGAATCTTGCTTTCAATTTTTAAAATTTCTTTTCTGATACTCCTTGTGCAGGGAAGTTCATCTTTTAATAAAATCACTGGCAGCCAAGTTAAATAGAAATTGGAGATGGGAAAGACTAGAGTCTAATTAATAGGCTAATACAATAGTTATGATGAGAGAGTTGACAAGGGAGCTTATGTTATGAAACAAAAGAGTAGGAAGGGAGAAATGTAGAAGGGGAAGAAATTTCATAAGTTCTTCTGTCTCATTTCCTCTCCTTTTTTCATGTTTTTCTTCACCACCTTGGACCTTTGATCCTAGATTTAGTTCACTGTTCTTCCATGCAGGCCCCTGGATCTCAAGTTTTCATGAATTTCTGACTCTGACCTCAGAATTACTTACCCATTACTGACCTGAATTTCAGTTTGTACCATATCCGTTCCATAATCCCAAGATTGTGAATCCCCAATATTTTCACAACTCCATGTGTACTATCTTTCTGATTTCTTCAAATCTGACCATCATACTGCTTATGCATGATTAATAATGATTAAAATGCTGAGAAAAAATTCTGGAGCAACATCCTGGGGAATGTTCTCTGATGCTAGCAATCAACCAATTCAGTTAACTGAACTAAGGATCTATCCCATATCTCTCCATCTTGTCCATAAGGATAGAGCAAACAAATTGCCAAATTCTTCACTAAAATCCTAGTAAACCCAGGACAAAACTTTTTCAAAAGTTTCTAGTCATATGATCAGAAATTAAAGGGTTCAGGCTAAAAGAACCTTTTCATCATGGGGTAAAATAAAGCTTTCTATTCAAAAACAGATTTTTAACCACACTAAAAAAGCAGCCAAAAACAAGTTAAAAGGGGTGGCTAGGTGGAGTAGTGGATAAAGCACATGCCTTGGAGTCAGGAGTACCTGGGTTCAAATCTGGTCTCAGACAGGTCTCAGACACTTAATAATTACCTAGTTGTGTGGCCTTGGGCAAGCCACTTAACCCCATTTGCCTTGCAAAAAAAAAAAGTATTTTGTTTGCAAAAACACAGTTTTATCTTTATCCTAGTCACTGGTTATTCTGTATTATTAAGTCAATGAAAATAGAGGCATTTAAGCAAACAGAGTTCTAATGGGTGTATTCAGTTCCACCACATCTCCATTCTAAGTTACAACATTGATAGTGGTTCTCAGTTTCAGTTAAAACAGTTTCATGAAAGGGAATAAACTAAACTTAGAATGCTCTTTGGGAGTTGTCCACAAAGCCAGAAATATCTAGTGTCTAGGCCATATTGGCCTGTTGTTAAGTAAGCTAATTAATGAAGCAAAACCTTTTTAATTTTTTTTGCTAAAAATTCTCCTGTGAGCCAGACTCCAAGGGTAAATAAGATCTCAGGTAGTCCAGAGATCACTTAAGAGATATAATCAGTATACATTCTTACCTACAAGCTTAATGACCCCATCAAAAAGGAAATTGGTTTATTCTAGTATGACCTATTCTCTTTTCTCTTCCTGTTTTACTAATGCTCATTTCCTTTTTTTAAATATCACTATCATTTCCAATGACTTTTTCACCCTGTTGGATAGAGTCAAGGAAAACAAACCACCAGATTAGCCATGTGTGGAAATGTTTATCTCATTCTATACCTACAAACCACAATCACTCTGCCAAGTGGTGGAAAGCTGGCTTTACCAACAGTCTTCAGAAGTCACAAATGGTCATTACACTAAACAGTGACAAAACATGACGTGTTCTTGGTGAGAGCAGCTAGGTGGCACAATAGATAGAGCACTGGTCTTGGAGTCAAGAGGCCAGGAGTTCAAATCCAACCTTTTCTCTTACTATGTGACCTTAGGCAAGTCACTTAACCCTGACTGCCCCACATCCAGAACCATCTCCAGCCATCCTGATTCACATCTGGTCACTGAATCTAGATGGCTCTGGAGGAGAAAGTGAAGCTGGTGACTTAACACAGCTCTCCCCACTCATATTCAATTTACTTGCTTGTCACAGCATCACCTCCTACTCAAGGTAACCTGGAAAAGAGCAGACAGGCTCTGCTCCCTGGGGTCGGAGGGGCTCCCCGCCAGAGGGGTGGCCCGCCAAAGCCAAAGAACTTAAGCCTCCTGGAGGCAGCCCCAGGACGCTGGGAGCCATGGCTCACAGCAGCAGGGGAGTCTCCTGAGCTGCACCCCAGGGAGCACCAGGCACAAAGTGGGGGAACAGCAGGGAACCTCTGCCAGAGCAAGCACCTGGAGCCCAGCCCTCAGGGCACACAGCAAGCAGCCTAGACCCCAAAACAGAAGCAGGTGGAGCCGGTAAGCAGGAGCCCCCAGGGCATGAGCCCATTGAGCTGAGGGAGGGGAGTGAAGAGAGACTGCAGAGCTCTGTCCTCTGCCTCTGGAACAGAACTCTGGGGCTCTGACCACATTCAGATCCTGATCCCAGTCTAGGCCCCCACCATAGAACAACAGGGCCCCCCCACCTCGGCCCCGTGGTAGAGGGGGGTGCTTATGGTCATTCACAGACCAGGAGGGAGGACAGAACCTCACACACTGAGACCCTTGTGGGAGTGTCCCAAAAGCTCAGGAAGCACCCCCAAAAAACAGGCTTAGGCTGGGAAAATGAACAAGCAAAGAAACAAGAGGAAGACCATTGAGAAATATTTTGCAAATGAGCCCAAGAAGGATCAAAACACTCAGTCTGAAGATGAGGAAGCACAAGCTCCTGCATCTAAAGACTCCAAGAAAAACAGAAATTGGGCTCAGGCTATGATAGAGCTCAAAAAAGACTTTGAAAATCAAATGAGGGAGTTGGAAGAAAAATTGGGAAAAGAAAGGACAGAGATGCAGGAAAAACATGAAAATGAAGTCAACAGCTTAGTCAAGGAAATCCAAAAAAATGCTGAAGAAAATAGCATGCTAAAAACCAGCTTAGGTCAAATGGATAAAACAGTTCAAAAAGTTATTGAGGAGAAGAATGCTTTAAAAAACAAAATTGGCCAGATGGAAAAAGAGATAAGAAAACTCTCTGAGGAGAGCAAATCCTTCAGAGAAAGAATAGAATTCAGGGAGAGTGATGAATTTACCAGAAATCAGGAATCAATACTTCAAAACCAAAAAAATGAAAAATTAGAAGAAAATGTGAAATATCTCATTGAAAAAACAACTGATATGGAAAACAGACTTAGGAAAGATAATTTGAAAATTATTGGAATACCTGAAAGTCATGATCAGGAAAAGAGCCTTGACATCGTTTTCAAAGAATTACTACAGGAAAATTGCCCTGATATTCTAGAAGCAGAGGGCAAAATAGAAATGGAGAGAATCCACCGATCCCCCTGAGAAAGAGATCCCAAAAAACCAACCCCCATAGCCAAGTTCCAGAACTCCCAAGTCAAAGAGAAAATATTACAAGCAGCCAGAAGGACACAGTTCAAATATTGTGGAGCTGCAGTCAGGATCACACAGGACTTAGCAGCAACTACATTGGAAGCTCATAGGGCTTGGAATACAATATACCGGAAGGCAAAAGAGCTTAGAATGCAGCCAAGAATTAACTACCCAACAAGGCTGAATGTCCTCTTCCAGGGAAAAAGATGGACTTTCAATGAACCAGGGGAATTTCAAAGGTTCCTTTTGGAATCGCCAGAGCTAAACAGAAGGTTTGATCTTCAGATACAGGACTCAGGTGAAGCATGGAGATTGGAGGAGGAGGGGAAATATGAGGGACTTAATGAGGATGAACTGCATGTATAGAAAAATGATACCGATAATATTCATATGAACCATCTCAGTTAACAGAGCAGGTAGAGGGAGCTTTTATAGTTGAAGCACAGCAGAAAGCTGAATTCGAAGATAAAATACAGTGTAAAAATGGAGTCAATAGGAAAAAAAAGGGAAATGTAATGGGAGAAAGAAAAAGGAGAGGGGGAATAGTCCAAGCTATTTCACATAATAAGATTTATTTTATTACAATGAGCTATTGCAATGATATGGAAGGGGGGAGGCAAGGGGGAATGAGGAAACCTTTGCTCTCATCAGAGATGGCTAGGAGAGGAAACAGCAAATATACTCAATGGGGTATAGACAACTGGAGTAAGAAGGAGGGGGAGCAGGGGGAAGGGGTGGGGATGTGAATAAAGGAGGAGAGGATGGACCATGGGGGGACAGTGGTCAGATATAACACATTTTCTTTTTTACTTCTTGCAAGGGGCTGGGATTGGATGGCCTGCCCAGGACCATAGAGCCAGGTGGATTCTGGGCCTAAGGGGTGGTATGGGGGCTCAGGGTTTCTTGGCCCCAGGACCAGGGATCTGTCTGCTGCGCCACTCAGTGACCCTACAGCAGAGTCAGAGTGAAAGGAGAGAGAAAATATAGTACATGGTAGTGGAGAAATAAGAAAGGAGGGAGTTGTGATCAGCAATGGCAACGTTGGAAAAATATGGAAGTAACTTTTGTGATGGACTTATCATAAAGAATGTGATCCACTCAAAAAAAAAAAAAAAAGAAAATGAAGAACAAGGGGCATAGCCAAAATGGCAGTGTGAGGGCAGGAATTCCCAGAAACTAGTCCCCCAAAAAGTTCCAAAAGTCATAAAATTATGACTCCATTTACAATTTAAAGGGAGCAGAATCCACAGAAAGACTTGAGTGATACAATTTCCCAGTCCAAGACAAATTAGAATATCCACAGGAAAGGTCTGTTCCACCAGGACCAGGTACTGGAAAGAGTCTCAGCACAGCCAGGCCTCAGTGCAGCTGACAGGCTGCAAAAACAGCCAAGCCAAGCCAGAGAAAACCAGCCCCGGCCTTCCAGGAATAGTCCATGAAGTACCTGGGTGCCTGAGCAGGCCTGGGTCCATACAGGGGTGGTTTCCAGACCACCCACGGCGGGGGGGGGGGGGGGGGTGGGGGGGTGAGTGAAAGAACTTTGCAACACCAGAGTGAGGAAAGAGTCTGGGCCAACTCCAGCCTTGGAGCAGTCCTGCAGAGAGAACCTGCAGCAGGAACCTGCAGAGTCATCCAGCACTTTCTTTCTTTTTTTTTAAGGCTTTTGCAAGGCATTGGGGTTAAGTGGCTTGCCCAAGGCCACACAGCTATAATTATTAAGTGTCTGAAGGTGGATTTTAACTCAGGTACTCCTGACTCCAGGGCCGGTGTTCTATCCACTGAGCCACCTAGCTACCCCCACCCAGCACTTTCAAAGCACTCAGAACAGAAATGGTAAGGGGATGGGGGAGATGCTGCTTTCCCTGGGGCAGGACTCTGCTGGCTTGCCCACACAGATCCAGGTTGCTGTCTGGGCTCCCATACTATCATAGAGAAGCAGAGACTCTCCTCACAGTTCAAGGGCAGGGGGAGGGTTCGTGGTCATCCACATACCAAAGCAGAGTCAAGAGAGCAGCCAGAGTCTCTCATAAGACCTTGGAGGAATTAAGGTCCCTGTGGGGTGTCCCAAAAGCCTCCCAAAGCTTTGGAAGTGCAAAAAATCAGTCTTGGGCTGAGGAAATGAGCAAACAACAGAAAAAAAAGAACCTGACCATAGAAAATTACTTTGGTCCCATGGAGGATCAAAATACACACTCAGAAGATGTCTAAGTTGGGGCAGTTAGGTGGCACAGAGGATAGAACACCAGCCCTGGAGTCAGGAGTACTTGAGTTCAAATTCAGCCTCAGACACAATAATTTCCTAGATGTATGGCCTTGGGCAAGCCACCTCACCCCATTTGCCTTGCAAAAACCTAAAAAAAAAAAAGGGAGATGACAAAGTCAAAGCTTCTGTATCCAAAGCTTCCAAGAGAAATAGAAAATGGGCTCAGGGTATGGATGAACTCAAAAAAGACTTTGAAAAGAAAGTAAGGGTGATGGAGGAAAAATTAGGAAGAGAAATGAGAATGATGCAGATAAATCATGAAAGCCAAGTCAGCAGCTTGGTGAAAAAGATCCAAAAAAATGCCTAAGAAAATATTATGTTAAAAATCAGTTTAAGTCAAATGAAAAAAGCAACACAAAAGGCAAATGAAGAGAAGAATGCCTTAAAAAGCAGAATTTACCTTTTGGAAAAGGAGATAAAAAAATTCTATGGAGAGAATAACACCTTCAAATACAGGATGGAGCTAAAGGAAGCTGATAACATTGCAAGAAATCAAGAAACAATAAACAGAGCCCCCAAAAAAGAAAAACTAGAAGAGAATGTGAAAAAACAAGGGACCTGGAAAATAGATCCAGAAGAGAGAATTTTAAAAGTATTGGGCTACCTGAAAGTCATGACCAAGAAAAGACCCCGGACTTCATTTTTCAAGAAATAATCCAGGGCCGGCTAGATGGCACAGTGGATAAAGCACTGGCCCTAGAGTCAGGAGTACCTGGGTTCAAATCTGGTCTCAGACACTTAATAATTACCTAGCTGTGTGGCCTTGGGCAAGGCACTTAAACCCCATTTGCCTTGTAAAAACCTTAAAAAAAAATGAAAGAAAGAATCCAGCAAAATTGCCCTGAGATCCTACAAGCAGAGAGTAAAATAGAAATTAAGAGAATCCACTGATCCCTCCTGAAAGAGATCCCTTCCCCCCCAGTAAAAAAAAAAAACTCCCAGGAATATTATAGCCAAGTTTCAGAACTCCCAAATCAATGAGAAAATACTACAAACCACCAGAAAGAAATAATTTGACTACCATGGCACTACAGTCAGGATTACACAGGATCTGGCAGCATGGTATACATACATACAATACAATACATACAATACAATATTCTGGTAGGCAAAAGAACTTAGTTTACAACTGAGAATCAACTACCCAGCAAAATTGAATATCCTTTCAGGGGACAAGAACAACTGGTAAATGAACAGTCATCATTTTCACCAAGACCAGTTTTTTGTTTTTGTTTTTTGTCCCTCATTTTCTTTTTTTACAATTATCAGAATTTTTAATGTTTTATTTATTTATTTTCATATTATTACAATAATCTTGTTGTGAAGTAAACATAATCCCCCCTCCCCTCAAGAAGATAGAGAAATCTCAAGAAAATGAAGTGAGAGAAGGAGGGGGAAAAAGTGTACTTCAGTCTGTGTTCAGATTCCATCTGTTTAAATGAAACAGGGGATTTTCAAACTTTCCTGTTGAAACAACCAGAGCTGAACAGAAAGTTTGATCTCCAAGTACAGGAGTCAGGTGCAGCATAGAGAAAGTGAATGGGAAGGATGAATTAAGAGGAATTTAATGATGTTGAACTGCATGTATTCCTGAATGGGAAGAAGATACTGATAACTCATGAACTTTCTCATAAGAGCAGTTAAATGGAACATATAAAGACAAGGCACAGGAGGGAGTTGAATATAACAGTAAAATACAGTATAAAGATGGAGTCAATGGGTGATAAAGGAAACTAATGGGAGAAAAGGAAAGGAAAGGTAGAATGGACTAAGATATTTCACATAAAAGAGTCAAGAAAAAGCTTTTACAATGAAGTGGAATAGGGGAAGGCAAGGGGGAATGAATGAGCCTTCATTCTCATCAGAAATGGCTCAATGAAGACTCAATAGGGTATAGAAATAAACATACACACTCAATAGGGTATAGAAAGAAATCTTACTCTAGAGAAAAATTAGAGGAAAGGGATAGATGAAAGGGGGGGGGGATAGGCAAGAGAGATCATGGGAGAGGGGACTCAGATCCAACACACATCTGCAGAGGGACAGGGTAAAAAGAGAGAGAATAGAATAAATGGGAATGGGGAGGAATAGAATGGAGGGAAATAAAGTTAACAATAGCAACTGTGGGAAAAGATATTGAAGCAACTTCTCTGATGGACTTATGATAAAGAAAGCCACTCATCCCAGAGACAGATCTGATGGAATCCGAATACAGTCTAAAGTACACTTTTTTCTCTTTCTCTCACTTCATTTCTCTTGAGATTTCTTTATCTTTTTGAGGGAAGGGGAGTGTATGGTTATTTCACAAAAAGATTATTGTATTAATATGAAAATAAATAAACCATAAAAATTCTGATAATTGCAAGAAAAAAAAGAAAATGAGGGACAAAAATAAACAAAACCAAAAAACTGGTCTTCGTGAAAATGATGACTGTTCATTTCCCAACTGATGAATGGTCAAAGGATATGATAGACAGTTTTCAAATGAGGAAATTAAAGCTATATATAATTATATGAAAAAATGCTCCAAATCATTTGATTAGAGAAATACAAATGAAAATAACTCTGAGGTATCACTTCATACCTATCACATTAGCTAAGATGACAAAAAGGGAAAATGATCAATGTTGGTAAGGTTGTGGGAAGATTAGGACTTTAATGCATTGCTGGTAGAGTTGTGAACTGATCCAACCATTCTGTAGAGCAATATGGAATAAAGAGCAATAAAATTGTTTATAGCCTTTGACTCAGCAATTTCAATTCTAGGCTAGATCTAGAAGAAATCATAAAAAATGGGAAAAATCTCACATGTTCCAAAATATTCATAGCATTTTTTTATAGTGGCAAAGTTTTAGAAATTGAGGAAATGTTCATCAACTAGGGAATCGTTAAACTATGGTAGATGAATAGTATGGAACCCTATTGTTCTATAAAAAAACCCATAAATGCTCGGACTCTAAAAAAGCATGGAATGAATTACAGGATCTGATGCTGAGCAAAGGGAGCAGAATCAAGAAAACATTGTACACATTAACAACATTATGAGATGATCAACCCAGATGGATACAGCTGCTCTCAGCAGTTGAGAGAGCTAGTACAACCCTATTAGACCAGTTATGGATAATGCTATCCCCATCCAGAGGAAGAAAAACAAAACAAAACAAAACAAAAACCCTTCAGAATCTGATGAACACTACATTCATTTTTAAAAAAATCTCTTATGTATTTCTTTCCCTTAATCCTAATTCCTCATCCTGAAAATGACTAATCTGTAAACATGTAAACAAAAATGTATGTACAATATTAACCTGACTGTTTGCCACTGAGGGGAAGAGGGTGGAAAGGGAAGGTGGAAGGAAACTTTGTAACTTAAAAACATACATAGACATATGGATGAATGTTAAAAAAAATTCATAATAATTATATGGAAAAATAAATTTTTCTGAGATATTTGGTTCGTAGTTTGAAGGCTCCATCTTCTTCCCCTTTAAAAAAAAAAAGGCACATTAGCCCATCTCTCCCTACTCTATTCTGCGCAATTTTTCAAAGACCAGCAGTTACACTTAAAAAGTTTTTTCATTTCTCTTAAAGGTAATTCTTCCAGACTTACTGACTTGAAATCCCTGGAGTGAAAGCCTTAGCCACCTGAAACCTCAAAAAAAAATTTATCGTTTTGTTGCTGTTCTTGTCACAAATAAGCATTCAATGGGTAGGAATAGGACTAGAGAAAATAACTGTGTTATAAAACAAAGGGCAGTAATAAAACTACTTTAATGTAACTTTAATTTTAGTTCATTTTTTTGCTAATTTTTTAAGCTTTAAACCTTCTGACCTGAAACTTCACTCAAAAATTCATGATTTTTTTCTGATAATTGTTCTCAGATCTTAATTTATTTATTCCTAAATAGAGATCAATACAAAGACAAAAGGTAAATAAAACATAAAATTTTGTAACAAAATTAAAAGGAAATTTACAATCAAAATACTACAATATTCTAGAACTCATATTTGAATAACAAACAATATTTAACTTTGTAGTTCCAATTAAATGCAAAAACGGCTCTTGTGCATTGTCCACCTCCTTATTAGATAGCTCAAACTGGATATTCCAAAGACATTTTAAATTCAGTTTAAGGCATGATGGGTTTATCTTTCCCTCAAAGTTTTCTCTACTTCTTCCTTCTGTCTTATTACTATAGAAAAGAACCATCATTTCTCCCAGTCACCCAAGTTAACAATTTGGGTGTCTTGCTGAACTCCTCTCCACTCCCCCCCATAACCAGTCTGTTGCCAAAACCTACTGATTTCTTCAACATGCCCTCTGTTAGCTCCTCTAACATTGCTACCACTTTAATGCAGAACTCCCATCACTTCATGCCTGCACTATTGCTTTAGTCTGTTGGTAGATCTGTCTGTCTCTAATCTCTCTCCATTCTAATCCATCCTCCACTTATTTGTCTAATTGATCTTAAAATGCATCTCTGACCATGTCACCCTCCTATTCACTAAATTCCAGTGATTCCCTATTATCTCTAGGATAAAATACAAAATCCTCCATTTGGCTGTTAAAAACCTTCATAAGGCCCTTTCCTTTCTTTCCAGCCTTTCTGCAGCTTATTTCCCCTCCAATCCTCTTAGCAATCATTTAAAATATCATCCTTCTTACCCACTATATTTCATCTTCAGACTCTATCCATTTTCCTGGCTGTCCTCTCTGCCTAGAATTCCCTCACTTCCCTCTCTGCCTTCCAGATTTCCTGATTCCCTTCAAGTCACAGCTAAAATCTAAGATGCTACATAAAAGGCACTTAATAAATGCTGATTGATTTGATCACAGGAAAGTCTTTCAAACTCTCAAAGCCCCCAAGCAGCTCTCAGACTATTAATTAAAAATGAATTGCTTAGTCACTTCAGGGAGGCAGTTTCCCCATCAATTTTCTATATATTCTACTATAAATCCTGAGCACCCACACCCACACACTCCCTTTCTTATGTACAAATTGAACTTTTTTATATCTGGAACATATCTAAGACATACTCCTTAAGCAAACAAAATTTGCCTATATTTGCATGAAAAGAATAAATACTTTTTAAACTGTATACAAAAAAGGCAACTCTTGAGGTTCATCTAACACCATTTTAATTAAGACAAACACCTCATCAGATAAAAACAGAACTGACAAGAATTATACCTGTGATATGGTTCGAACTTCAAAAAAAACAAGCAATACATTGAAACTGGATTTTTAGCTAACAAAATAATGCTTTTAGAGAGCATGACTAAGAATAAATGCTCCACTCAGAGAATATGCAGAGTCTGAAAGCACAGGAAAGTTTTAGAAAATCTTTACTAATTGGGGACTTCAGTAAACTAACACTATATGAATTCACCTATTTTCCTCCTGGAATATTCTTGGAATTCTTAAAATTCTCTGCCCAATTTTGAGGAAAAAAAATATTTACTTAAAAAAACATACCATAGTCTTTAGTGAATATGTTAGAATTAAGAGATACTTGTTCTCTGTGGCATAGATGAAGCATCTGTGAATACACCATAGACTCCTGGTTGGGAATTCCCTCCAGTTAAGTCCTAGAGAGTTACTTATCTGAAGCACAAAAAGATTAAGTGATTTGCCCAGGGCTACTCAAATTGAAGGTAAGCTCATCCATCCTGCTATTTCTCTTCAATCATGTAAAATCATAACCTAATACTACCTTGACTATTCTGGGTGACTCTAGTCTATGTCCTCCCATCATTTCACTGTAGAGCCTGCCTAGTGTGCTAGACTCCTTCCTCTCCTCCTAACATCACAAGGATACCAGTAAAGCATTCTGGTTGTCCTCTTGTCAATCCTTGCCTTTCCCACAGATTGGCCATGATCAAGGTCACACAGCTGCTAATTATCAGAGATGGATTTGAACCCAAGCCTTCCTGATTCCAAGTCCTCCATGGAAAAAAGAACCACATTTGGAGGGAGTAAAGATGAATCTCTTCAAAGATGACAAATGAAGTAGTAAAAGTCATTCAATATCTTATTAAGTCCCACAATGAACAAAGTGAGTATATATTACATCACACTCAGCAGTCATAGTACAATTAAAGGTCAAAATATAATTGTCTACCTAAATAAAGCTTTTAAGACCTGGAATCAATTCCATCACTTGCCCAGAAAATACAGAAGGAAGAAATAAGTATTAGAAACTTTGGGATACAATTAACTTTGACTTTAATTCTGGAGCTCATCTTGAGAAATAGAGATGAGAAACTGATAGGAAATGTCCAAGTTTCATGAAGACTCTTGGCAGTACACCCAAAACCATTATTTCTCAGCTATCAGATTCTTAGATAATTCTCCCCATTCTTCACATTTTAGTTTTAAAATGCTATACATTCTCTCACAAAGAGGGGAAATCAAATATCATTTATTTGGGACTTGAGAACACCTTTTGCTCCTTATATTTGAACAGGCAACTGACATCTAACAATCGGCACATTAGTCAATTGAAGCACCAGTAGAAACTGATTCACTGTGGTTTATAGCTTCCCTGAAATGAAAACACTTAAGTGTTTTTGTTGAAAGTTCTCTTGTTACAGAAAAAGGAAAAGGACCCATATGGACAAAAATATTTTTCAACATCTCTCTTTGCAGTGGTAAAGGTCTGGAAATGGAGGGGATGACCATCAATTGAGGAAAGAATGAAAAAATTGTGGTAAATGATTGTAGTGGGATACTATTATGCTTTAAAAAGTGACAAGCAGGATGGTTTGAGAAAAATTTGGAAAGACTTATATGAACTCATGCAATCAGGATTTGTAATATTGTAACAATGACCAGTTGAGAATGACTTAGCCAATCTGATCAATAAAATTCTGAATGACTCGTGATGAAAACCATCAACCTCCTCCAGACAGAGAACTTGTAAACTATGAAAGCAGATAAAGCTTAATTTTTTATTTTGTTTTTCTTGCTTTTTTTCAAAACAACATGGCTAAAATTAAATTTTACTTTGCATGATTATCATGTTACTTGCCTCCTGAATGGTTGAGGAAGGGGCAGGAGGGAATTACCAACTCAAAAATATTTTTAATTGAATGTCAAAATTATTAAATAATTTTTTAAAAGTTCTCATTGAGTTATATATTTTATAGGTAAATTTTAAAAATGACATCAGAATATGAATTCTAACAAGAGCTCATAATGCTAAATTATGTTTATAAAACTATTTAAACTGCCAGTGATAATGGACTGTTGACAACAATTAGGAAACATATGAAGAGTCTTTTGAATTTAAAAAAAGGAAATGATGATGTTTGTCCTTTATTCTGGAAGAGGAAGAGGACTATGACATTAGGGAGGTGATGTCATTGACAAGCATGTGAACTGAATCTAAGTGAGAAGGTACTGGTGCTAAGCCTCACTTTCTCTTCCAGAATCTAGACAGATATGAATCAGGATAAATGGATATGGCCCTGGTTGAAAGGCAATCAGGATTAAGTGACTTGTCCTAAGAAGTGTCAAGTGTCTGAGGTTGGATTCAAACTCCTGTTCTCCGGACTTCAAAGTTAGTGCTCTATCCACTGTGCCACCTATTTCTACTGAACTACTAAGATTTTTTTTTTCTGAGTTACAAAACTCAATAAACTTAAACATTAATAAGCGTGAACATTGCATTTTACAAAGAAAAGTGGACTGTATATGAACTGTGAATTTCTATTTAACAATGTGTAAAACATACTAAATTTAACAAGAGTAATAAAACTTCCTTGATTGCATCCCCTTCTGGATCTACTTTTGTTCTCATTTTTTTAATATTTCACTGATGTCCTTTTATTATTTTGTACCATTATTATTACCTACTCACTCCCCATCCACATCCTTCCTAAAAAATAAAAAATTTTCCCACTGCAACACATATTGGTCATGTCTGAAAAAGTGTATCATTCTGTACCTCTGATTCATCATCTCTTTGCCAGGAGGTGGAAAATATGATTCATCATCAGTCTTCTGAAGTCCTGATTGGTCACTTCATCAACCAGTCTTTCTAAATTGCTTTCATATTTTATACTATTGAAGTCTTTGCACAAGTTATTTTCCTGATTCCACTCATTTCATTTTGCATTACTTCAGAGGAGTCTTCAAAGCAAAATTTCTCTTAATATTCCATTTTTATCAAACACCATATTTAACTTGGGCATTTCCCTACTGATGGGCATGTACTTTGTTTCTAATTCTTTGTATATTTGGGATGTATACTTAGTACTTCTATCAGATCAAAAGGTATTCAGAGTTTAGTGATTTGCAAGGTATGGTTCCAAATGGCTGGGAGTACAGGTCCAGAATGGTGAATCATCTTTTCCAATGGTACATTAAGTGTGCTTGCTCTTCCACAACTTCTCTAACAATTATCATTTTTCTATTTTATACTTTTTGTCAATTATATAATTTAAAAATAGAACTTCAGGGCAGCTAATGGCACAGTGAATAGAGCACCAGCCCTGGAGTCAGGAGTACCTGAGTTCAAATCCAGCCTCAGACACTTAATAATTACCTAGCTGTGTGGCCTTGGGCAAGCCACTTAACCCCATTTGCCTTGCAAAAAAAAAACAAACCTAAAAAAATAGGACTTCAGAGTTTTATTAATTTATATTTCTACAACTCAAATTTATTTCAAATCCATAGTGATTTGAAAAAATCTTTTATGTTGTCAAATAGCTTATTTCCCTTGAGAATGTCCTGTTCATATTCTTTAACCATTTATGTATTAGGGAATGGCTCTTATTCCTATGTATTTTTTATCAATTTCCCTATGTTACTTGAATATCAGATGTTATAAGAATAAATACAGTCAAGATTTTGCCCCATTAACTGTTTTACTGTTTTACTTTTAATTATCTCTAAATTAATTTTGTTTGTACAGAAGGTTTTCATTCTTAGGCAACCTTGTATCTTTTATATCTTGTAACCATTCCTTAATTTGTCAAAACCATTTCCCCATTCACGGCTGTGAAAGTGTCTCTTTTCTTCTTTAATCTTTTTATATGATCTTTTTTTTAATTTAAATCATATGATTATTATATACAATGTGCTTTTCATGGTATGTGGCATGAAATGTTGATTTCCTCTAAACCAAGTTTGTTATATCTCTTCCCATTTTTTTTTCTAATAGTGAGTCCTTACTCCAATATAGTCATTAAAATGTAAGACTTGGAAAGGGATTAAATATAAATTGTCTTATCTGAAATAGTTTTATAAACCATTACAATTTTTCCAGTCATAAACAATTACTAAGTTTATACAGTATGCTAGACCCGGTGCTATGCTAGGGATACAAAGACATTTCTTTCCCTCCAGACTGATGAATCTTGGAGCACCAACCTAGAACCTTCATCACTTATGTCCAAAGGCCCCTCCACTCTGTGGGTCTTTCCCTTTCATTTCAAGTCTGTGAGTTCTTCTGTTAGACAACTAAGAATCTGAGCATGTGCAGAAAGAAGGGAAAAAGTAGCCCTATTAAGCTCAGAAAAAGGAAGAGACAGCTAGGTAATTATTAAGTGTCTGAGACAGGATTTGAACCCAGGTACTCCTGCCTCCAAGGCCGGTGCTTTATCCACTACATCACCTAGCCGCCCCTCATTACTCATTTTTTTTCAAATTTTTTTGATTATCAATTTTTTCCTCCTCATGGAAAAAGAAAGAGAAAAAAATTCTTAAAACAATTAAGCAAACAAATTCCTATACTGGATACACCCTAATGTGGGGGGCTTACCTTCTTAAGCTGTTTCACTGACTTAGTCTTTGTATTTGAATCTCTAATATAGTGGCTGACACAGCAGGCATTTAATAACAATTGCTTTTATTTTGATGTTGAGATTGTGCTATCTGTTCAGTTGCTTCTCAATCATTATTTTGCAAATGTTTAAACTTTATTTTGCTTTTTGAAAAAATTTTAACTATATACCTCTTTGTTTCTTTTAAAGCAATACTCTTCTCTTTATTTTAATTTCAATTTATATCACTTTTGCCTGTTCTACACTGTAGATTTTAAAAAACCATATACACTCAAGCAAATAGTTCAAAGACTTTGATCACCCTCATTTGACAACAGATAATCATTAAAGAAATAATCATGTCTCACCAGAGAACCATGGGAACAATGAAAACTAAAACATTAGGCAACTTTTCAAGGCCATCAGAGAATGAATTACTTCCCAACAAAACTGGCTCATTTCTGAGAGCAATAAAACTCTAGCTAATTAAAAAGGGAGTGACAAAAGTTACATCAGCCAAGGAGAAATGGATGTCAACTTTTTAGAAAGGATTTAATGTGCCCTATTTAAATAGGTCCTATCCCAAACATTTATAACCTACTGAATTTAAATGGTCTACTCCTTGAGGGTTTGTGAAACTCTTCTTATTCATGTACTGTTTTATATCTCTGGCACAGTACACACATATATTCTCAAATACTTCAAGGCTCATATTTTTTACTGGTATGGTTTTTTTATTGGTTCCTCTACACCTCAATAAAATTTTTTCTTGCTTTATTATGGCTGCAAAAATTCATTCCCTAATGGCCAGACTTCTGGTGATGAGCCACTCCAAACTTGACTAGGTTGGTCCTGGGATAATACTTATACTTTTTATTTAAAATTCTGAATTCCCTAATCTATCTTCCCTTTCCCACCCGTCCCCTCCCTCCCAGAGACAAAATAAATTATTAATAGGCAGATATGTTTATCATGTGTAATTATGTAAAACATTTCCATATGTTATATTGTACAAGAAGACTCAAATAACAGGAAAAATAAAAGAAAAAAACCCAGCATGGTTCAGTCTGTATTCAGACAACATAAGTTCTTTCTCTGGAGGGGAATGGTATGCTTTATCATACCTATTTGGTATTAATTATAGCAGAACAATATTTATTACAATCATATACCCCAAATTATTTAGCCATTTCCAATTGATTTCCAATTACTGGCCATCTCAAAAAGAGGTGTTATAAATATTTTTGTATGAATAGGTCCTTTCTCCCCTTTTACGGATATCTTTGGGATATATATACCAAGAAAATATCAAACAACCTTGATAGAAGCAGCTTCTCTCAGCAGTCTGGGGGGCTAGGTCAACTGTATTTGACTGGCTATGGAGTACATTATCTCCATCCAGAGGAAGAAAAACAAAACAAAATACACAAGAAAAGAACTCTTTAGAATCTTGTGAATACTTTATAAAAAAATATCTCTTATGTTACTCTTTCCTTTAATCCTAATTCTTCATAAGGAAAATTATGAATCTAGAAACATATTTGTCGAAATATGTATGTACAGTACTAACCTGAATGTTTACCACTGGGGGGGGTAGAAAGGGAGGCTAGAAGTAAATTTTGTACCTTAAAAATACACATGTTGGTGAGGCTAGGCGGCGCAGTGGATAAAGCACTGGCCCTGGAGTCAGGAGTACCTGGGTTCAAATCCGGTTTCGGACACTTAATAATTACCTAGCTGTGTGGCCTTGGGCAAGCCACTTAACCCTATTTGCCTTAAATTGAACCTAAAAAAAATAGACATGTGCATATGGATGAAAAAAATGAATAAATATTGTTTAAAAGAATATCATTACATCTTGATCCCAGTCCACTTCTCAAAGCCATTCCAGGTTGAAAGACCTGCCAAAGCTTGACTTACTTGAAGCAGCCAAGGAGGATTCAGGATTTACCAGGAGAGAACATCACTGATGACTATACATATATATATATATATATATATATATATATATATATATGTATATATATATATATATATATATAAAATGAAGCTTAATAAAGGTGTGCTAAATTGAATCACTGAAATCTAATCTAGTACTATGTTTAATGTTATAGGTCTGTTACTTTTTAATCATAAACTAATCCTTTTTCCCACCCCAAACACAAATAAAATTTCTTTATTTTTCTTTTAACATTTTATTTGTTTTCCAGTTATATACAATAGTAATATGTACCCATCAATTTTTGCAAGGTTCTGAATTCTACAATTGTTCTCCCACCCTCCCTTCCCTCACCCCCCCAAAGGTTATCTGATAGTCTCTATATTGTTTCCATGCGATACACTGATGTAAACTGGATGTGTTATAAGAGTAAACATAAGAGTAAACATAACCCCCCCCCAAGAAGATGAGAAACCTCAAGAATAGAGAAAGAGGAAAAAAAATTGTACTTCAGTCTGTGTTTATATTTCAATGACTCTGTCTCTGACTTGAGTTGCTTTCTTTATCATAAGTCCACCAGAGTTGCTTCAATAATTTTCCCACAGTTGTTTTACTGGCTGTACCTCCATTCTATTTCTCCCCACTCTCATTTATTCTGTTCTCTACTTTCATCCTGGCCCTGTCCAAAAGTGTGTTGAATCTGAGTACCCTCTCCCTCCATCTTCCCTCTTCTATCACCTATTTTCCCCCCTTCCCATCCCCATTTTCCCTTATCCCGTCCCTTTGTTCTTATTTTTCTCTAGGGTAAGATTTCCTCACCCTATTAAGTGTGTATGTTATTTCCTCTCTGAGCCATTTCTGATAAGAATGAAGGCTCACTCATTTCCCCCTTGCCTTCCCCCTTTCCACTCCATTGAAAAAGCTTTTTCTTGACTCTTATGTGAAAGAAATTTCTTAACTTCTTCATCTCCTTTTCCTTCTTCCCAATACTTTCCTTTATCATCCATTGACTCCATCTTGTTACTATATTATACCATTATATTCCACTCCTTCCTGTACTTGTCTATATATGCTCCTTCTAACAGCTCTTATAAATGAGAAAGGTCATGAGTAATCAATGTCTTCTTCCCATTCAGGAATACAAACAGTTCAATATCATTAAGTTCCTCATAGTTAATCCTTCTCTTCCATTCCCTCTATGGTTCTCCAGAGTCCTGTACTTGGAGATCAAACTTTCTATTCAGCTCTAGTTGTTTCAAAAGGAAAGTTTGAAAGTCCCCTGTTTCATTGAAAGTCCATCTTTTCCCCTGAAAGAGGACGTTCAGTTTTGCTGGGTAATTGATTCTCAGTTGTAAACAAAGATCTTTTGCCTTCCAGAATATCATATTACTATCCCTATGAGCCCTTAATGTAGATGCTGCCAGATCCTGTATAATCCTGACTATGGAGCCTTGGTAGTTGAATTGTTTGTTTTTGGCAGTTTTTAGAATTTTCTCTTTGATTTGGGAGTTTTAGAATTTAGCTATAATATTCCTGAAACTTTTTCTTTTGGGATCCTTTGGTGAATTCTCTTGATTTCTATTTTACTCTATGCTTCTAGGATCTCAGGGCAATTTTGCTGTATTATTTCTTGAAAAAATGAAGTCTAGGCTCTTCACCTGGTCATGGCTTTCAGATAGCCCAATAATTTTTAAATTATTTCTTCTGAGGGCATGGCTAGGTGGTGCAGTGGATAGAGCACCAGGAGTACCTGAGTTCAAATCTGACCTCAGGCACTTAATTACCTAGCTGTGTAGCCTTGGGCAAGCCACTTAAACCCATTGCCTTGCAAAAATCTAAAAAAAAAAAGTATTTCTTCTGGATCTGTTTTCTAGGTCAGTTGTTTTTCCAAAGAGATATTTCACATTTTCTTCTAATTTTTGGCTTTTATGGAAGAGTTTTATTTCTTTCTGATTTCTTGCAAAGTCATCAGCTTCCTTTAGCTCCATTCTGCATTTGAAGGAGTTATTTTCTTCAGAGAGCTTTTTTATCTCCTTTTCCAGCTAGCCAATTCTGCTTTTTAAGGCATTCTTCTCCTCATTTTTGTTTTGCTTTTTCCATTAGGCCTAAACTGGTTTTTAACATATTATTTTCTTCAGTATTTTTTGTATATCTTTCACCAAGCTTTTGATTTGATTTTCATGATTTTTCTACATCACTCATTTCTCCTCTTAACTTTTCTCCCATCTCCCTTAATTGCTTTTCAAATTCTTTTTTGAGCTCATTCATAGTTTGAGCCCATTTTTTATTTCTCTTGGAGGTTTTGGATAGAGAAGCTTCGATTTTGTCATCATCTGAGTATATGGTTTGATCTTCCATGGGACTAAAGTAATTCTCTATGGTCAGAGTCTTCTTTTTCTGTTGTTTAATCATTTCCTCTGCCCAAGACTAATTTAAAGCACTTCCAAGGCTTTGGGGTTTTTTGGGGGGGAGGGGACAACCCACTGGGACCTTTATTCCTCCAAGGTATTATGCACTCTTGCCTGTGCTTTGAAATGTAGATGTCTCCCCCATACTTCCCTCTGCCCTGGGGATGTAAGGAGGGATCCTGCTATCTTAGTATGGAAGCCCAAACTGCAATATGTGAGTATAGGCAAACAGTAGAGTACTACCCCAGGGAGAGCAGAGAAATTTCTGCAGATTTCCCTTACTGTCTCTGGGGGTGCTGGCTGCTTTCTCCAGATTCTTGCTGCAGGTTCTGTGGCTGGTGCTCCTTACTCCACATTCATTCTGGTGGAGCAGAGTTCTCTCCTCACCCCTTCAAGCTGTTGGTGATCTCTGGGCTGGACTGGGCTGGGTTGCACTGCAGCCTCGGCTTTTTTCCAACCCCTGGTCTTAGTGAAACATACCTTTCCCACGGAACTTCTAAGTTATCTTGGAATGGGAAAATATATCACTCAGTCTTTCTGTGGGTTCTGCCTCACTAAATTTTGGCTAGAGCCATCATTTGTTTGTTTTTTTGGAGTTTGGGGGAAGGAGTTCCCTGAAAATGCTGCCTTCATGCTGCCATCTTGGCTCCGCCCCCCCAAACACAAATAAAATTTCAGATATCACATTCAGAGATAACAAAGTTTAGTTGAAAGAATTCAAGATGGAAGAATTGTCTTCTTTTTTCCAGAATTTATTCAAAGAAAATTGTGCCAAATAGATCCAAAGACTAGAATAGTTCAAAGTTTGCTCCCAAATGCACTGTAGTAATAAAAGGTAGGGAAATGATCTTCATGCTGCTCCATGGTCATCTTCTCATTCTTCCTAACAGCCTGGTTTTCCAATAATCTCTTGCTTTAAAAAATCCAGATGTTTTAATCATTTTATCTCTGGAACTTGGGCCCTAGGTGGTAAGGGCAAGTGTTAACCACCAGCACCACCAGTGGCACCAACACCACTACCATCTTTCTCATTAAATCTGACTTTCCTGGTTCACTATTTCAGGAAGATTCTAGTTGTACTTTATTATACTCACTATTCTCTTTTTTAAAAATTTTATTTATTTAAGGTAATGGGGTTAAGTGACTTAACAAAGGTCACACAGCTAGGTAATTAAGTGTCTGAGGTCACATTTGAACTCAGGTCCTCCTGACTCCTAGACTGGTGCTCTATCCACTGTGCCACCTAGCTGCCTCTACTCACTACTCTCTACTTCTGTCCTAACTCCCTCCCTCTCCTCCAGTTCTGAAACCATGATCAAATCAGCTCAACCAATGTTCCTGGGAAAGATATAGCAATCTACTCCCTATGGTCCAAATGATCATCTCCTTAATTTTTCTGGTGAAATGGAAACATATTTGGACATTTGCTACTAAAAGATAGGAGGAAGGGAGAGAGAGACAGAAGAGTGGAAGGGAGAGCTGTTACTTTCAGATTTGTGAAGGTTTTTAATTTTTGAGAAATATTATTATTGTTGCTATTGTTTGTTAATTATTATAGTTATTAAAATGTTATTAATGTTATTAATTATGTTAATGATCATAATGATATGATGATAGGTCTCCCAATCTCATTCAGATTGAAGTACAGGGTACTCCCAAGCTCATTCCTACTTCAAAAAAGCAGTGATTCTCCCTTTCTGAAGTGGATCCTGTTCACCCCTTCTTAAGTTACCTGGTTCCATAAGTGTACAAATTATTAAAAGAACTAAGGAAGATTCAGTCAGAATGCTCCAGACAAATATTTTCAGTTAGAGGAGTGAAGTAAGAAAGCTCCCTGAAAGAAGTCCTTAATTCTCTTCGATATCAAAAGCACTTACAGGGTACCAACCAGTAAAAAGGTGGTGAAGAGGTAGATAACAATAAAATGAATTCTTATTATATATAACTCTTAAATGATCATTTTAGGGCTTTCCTCCAGGTAATTTAACATTCAGTAAGGGTGTGGAGCTTCAGACAAGCAACATAGAATGGAAGTTATTCATTAAAAGAAAGAGTTTTAATAGGTCCCTCCTGACTAAAATATGTAGGATAGTATCAAGTGTCAGTGGTCCAGATTTAAAATGACATGAGTAATCAATTTCAGGTCAAGGTTTAAAAACTCCAATGATACTGAGAGATAACTAACTTTTAAAAGTTTTTTATTCTAACAAGTCATTATAATTCTGTCCCATTAAGGAAGTCACCAAGGTATTGCTGACTTTCACATGGTTTTATAAGCTTATATTATCAAAAGACTTGGTACAGGACTGGTTCAAAACTTGCCTTTGATGTTTACTACCTGTATAATCTTGGACCAGACATAACTTCTCTGGACCTCAATTTTCTCTAAAAATGGGGAAGGCTGTAATAAGAATTAAAGTGCTTAACCTAGAGTCCATGAACTTAAGTTTTGATCATTGTATTTCATTAAAATTGATTTCCGGGGCCCTGGAGTCAGGAGTACCTGGGTTCAAATCCAGTCTCAGACATGTAATAATTACCTAGCTGTGTGGCCTTGGGCAAGCCACTTAACCCCATTTGCCTTGCAAAACCCTAAAAAAAAATTGATTTCCTCTAGAATCGTATGTATTTTATGCATTTAAGATTCTTTTGAGGTCTGTAGGCTCCACCAGATTGCCAACTCACAAAAAAGTTAAGAACTCCAATCTAGAGCAACTCTGAAGTTCCTTTGAAGTATAGATAGATGGATGGTCTAATGAAACACTGTAACTATATAGCAATCCTTTGAAGAAGGTAGTAGCAATAAACTTGACCCCATTCAAAAATAAAAATAGTTCTTAAATATTAGAAGATTGAGTCCAACCCAAGATTTCCTCTCTAAATCCAAGTTCCCTCTTCACCACTGAACCATTATCACAAACACTTATAAAACAATACATGTTTCTTCCTAAAAACCATCACAGAAGATAGTCTCTTTATGACTCAAAACAAATCAAAAACTACTTGATGACATATTTAGTTAATAGCTCTGAATTGCTCTTTTAAAAAAAACACTAATTTAAGATGGCGGAGAGAAGACAGGCATAGTTCTAAAGTCTCCTGATCTTCCCTTATAAATAATATGAAACAAACTTCTTTAACAGTAATCCAATTGACAAAACCCGGAAAGAAAAGCGAAGAGAAGAACATCCACCTCAGGATTTGTCTTTCACAATGGGTGAGTCTAGGCACAGAGGGTAGACTCTGCTAGGAGCACAGACTAGTGAGGGCCTGGGAGCCTGGATTAGCAGTGGATTAACCTGATTAGTAGCCCCAGGAGCCTGAGGGCCCGAGAACCAGACCTGCTTGATCAGCAGCAGGGCTAGAGCCTGATCGACCATGGGGCTTGGGTCAACTAGGGAGCTGAGGCATTGGTTGTGGCAATGAACTCTATCAAAGAGAATAAACTTAGCCAGAAATGATAGACACTCATAATTTATCCATGAGACTGCTAGCCAGTGGGATGAAACTGGCTATATCCTTACTTGAAAGAAAGACTCTAATAACTCTCAAGAATTTTAACTCTAGGGGGCGGCTAGGTAGCGAAGTGGATAAAGCACTGGCCTTGGAGGCAGGAGTACCTGGGTTCAAATCTGATCTCAGACTCTTAATAATTACCTAGCTGTGTGGCCTTGGGCAAGCCACTTAACCATATTTTGCCTTGCAAAAACCTAAAAAGAAAAAAAAGAATTGTAACTCTATTAGAGAGAATATACTTAGCCAGAAGTGATGGATACTCAGGATTTTCTATGACTAACAATGGTTTAAAAACACTTCCTCCTTAAAAGGGGGGAGAGAAAGGAGACAGGAGGAGGAGATTGAATGAAGTAAATATCATTACATTAAGAGGTGGGGGGGGGGCAGAGCCTAGATGGGGACAAGAGAGGAAAGTCTCTTAGGCGCTCTCTCATAAAACTTCGAAACTAAGGACTTTAACTTTCAAAAGACAGAACCTACAGAGGGTCCCAGGGAGGCAGTTCGTCTACTCAAGTTAACCTGGAAAAGAGTAGAAAGACTCTGCTCCCCAGGGTTGGAGGGACTGCCGGCCAGAGGGTAGGCCCACCAGGGGGAAAGAACTTCAGCCTCCTGGAAGCAGCCCCAGGGCACTGGGAGCCTCTATGGGGAAGTTTCCTGAGTTATGCCCCAGGAGCACCAGGCACAAATTGGGGGAAGGGGGGGACCTCTGCCAGAGTGAGCATGGGAAGCCCAGCCCTCAGGGCATACAGCAAACAGCTAGCAAGGCAGACCAGGAAACAAGCAGGCAGAGCTAGTAAGCAGGATCCATCAGGGCATAAGCCCATTGAAGCTAGGGAGGGGAGTGAAGAGAGAGACTGCAGAGCTCTGTCCTCTCTCCCTGGAACAGGACTCTGGGGCTCTGACCACATTCATATCCTGATCGCAGTCTAGGCCCCCTCATAGAACAGCAGGGGTCCCCCCACCTCAGCCCCGTGGCAGGGGGGGCACATATGGTCATTCACAGACCAGGAGGGAGGCCAGAGCCTCACACACTGAGACCCTTCTGGGAGTGTCCCAAAAGCTCAGGAAGCACCCCCAAAACAGGCTTAGGCTGGGAAAATGAGCAAGCAGAGAAAAAAGAGGAACACCATTGAGAAATATTTCGCATATGAGCCCAAGAAGGATGAAAATACTCAGTCTGAAGATGAGGAAGCACAAGCTCCTGCATCTAAAGACTCCAAGAAAAACAGAAATTGGGCTCAGGCTATGACAGAGCTCAAAAAAGACTTTGAAAATCAAATGAGGGAGTTAGAAGAAAAACTGGGAAAAGAAATGAGAGAGATGCAGGAAAAACAGGAAAATGAAGTTGGCAGCCTAGTCAAGGAAATCCAAAAAAATGCTGAAGAAAATAACATGCTAAAAACCAGCTTGGGTCAAATGGATAAAACAGTTCAAAAAGTTATTGAGGAGAAGAATGCTTTAAAAAGTAAAATTGGCCAGATGGAAAAAGAGATAAGAAAGCTCTCTGAGGAAAACAAATCCTTCAGACAAAGAATAGAACTCAAGGAGATTGATGAATTTAACAGAAATCAGGAATCAATACTTCAAAACCAAAAAAATGAAAAATTAGAAGAAAATGTGAAACATTTCACTGAAAAAACAACTGATCATCCAGCCACCGCTACTATTATTACTATTTTATTCTATTTTGGATCTTTTTTTGTTTGTTTTTTGCAGGGCAGTGGGGTTGGGGTGGCTTGCATGTCACATGGCCGGGTGATTGTTAGGTGTATGGGACCAGATGTGGGCTCGGGAGATCATGGCTCCAGGGCTGGTGCTCCGTCCATTGCGCCACCTGGCCATACCTACAATTATTAGTATTATTTTTTTAATTTTAATTTTTTTCTCTCCCGTTTACTTTATCCCTCAAGTGAATCTATATTTTTGGTGGGAGGGCATATTTTGTTTACTCTTAAATGAGAATATTGTATTAATGTATAAAAATACATTATTTGTACAAAATGAGAATAAAGATTAAATTAAAAAACTCTAATAGGAAAATACATGTAAAGTATTTTCAAATTATAAGTCATTAATAATAAAATAAATAACGAATATATAAATATACATAAATATATAAATATATTTAAATAAATATATATAAATAAATAAAAATGAAAAGTCAAAAAAAAAAAGAGGTACAAAAGACATATGGTAAGAGAGGGGAAGGGGGGGGAGATGAGATACACCTGAATCTTCCTCTCATCAGACTTGGCTTAAAGTTAACACACACACTCAGTTAACTTAAAAAACATCTTACCTTTCAAGTATTAAAAGGGGAAAAGGGGAGGGGGGATGGAGACAGGGAGAGGGAGGAAAAGGGGAACTAACAGAAGGAAGGAAAGGGGAAAGAAAGGGGAGGGAATGGACATAGGAGGGCAAACACACTGAAGGGGGTGGTATTCAGAAACAAAATACTGGGGAATATGGATAAAGGGGGGAAGGGGAAAAATACAAACAGAGGGAAGATAGCATGGAGGGCAATAAAGAATTAGTAATCATAACTTTGAATATGAATGGGATGAACTCTCCCTTAAAACGTTAAGTAAATAGCAGAGTGGATTAAAAACCAGAATCCTACAATATGCTGCTTACAAGAAACTCATCTGAAGCAGAGAAATACATATACAGCAAAGGTAAAAGGTTGGAGCAAAATATATTTTGCTTCAGCTGAAGTGAAAAAAGCAGGGATAACAATCCTTATCTCAGACAAAGCAGCTGCAAAAATAGATAGCCTTAAAAGATGAGGAAGGAAACTGTATCCTCCTAAAAGGTACCATAGACAATAAAGTGATTTCAATATGGAATATTTATGCACCCAATGGGATAGCATCCAAATTCTTAGAGAAGCTAAAAGAACTAAAGGAAGACATAGACAGCAAAACTCTACTAGTGAAGGAGCGGCTAGGTGGTGCAGTAGACAGAGCACCAGCCCTGGAGTCAGGAGTACCTGAGTTCAAATCAGGCCTCAGACATTTAATAATTACCTAGCTGTGTGGCCTTGGGCAAGCCACTTAACCCCATTGCTTGCAAAAACTCAAACAAAAAACAAACAAACAAAAAAAAAACCTCTACTAGTGGGAGAGCTCAACCTCCTGTTTTCGGATTTAGAGAAATCACATCATAAAATAACCAAGAAAGAAGTTAAGGAGGTAAATAGATTGTTAGAAAACCTAGATATGACAAGACTTATGGAGGAAATTGAATGGGGATGGAAAAGACTATACCTTTTTCTCTGCAGTACATGGCACTTACACAAAAACTGACCATGTACTAGGGCATAAAAACCTAATAATAAATTGCGAAAAGGCAGAAATAGTGAATACATCTTTCTCACATCATAATGCAATAAAAATCATATGCAATATTAAGTCAGGGAGATATAGACCCAGAACTAATTGGAAACTGATTAACTTCAATTTGAAAAATGAGTGGATCAAACAACATAGTATGGAAAGAATTAAATATTTTATCCTACATAATGACAATAATGAGTCTAGCTATTGAGATAAAAACTCTCTCTTCAAAAAAAACTCGATGGGAAAATTGGAAGTTAATATGGAAAAAACTAGATTAGAACAACACCTCACACTCTATACCAAGATAAGATCAAAATTGATACAGGATTTAGACATAAAAGCAGTATTATAAACAAACTAGAAGATCAAGGAGTAGTTACCTGTCAGATCTATGAAAAGGGAAGCAGTTTATGACTAAGGAAAAGATGAAGAATATCACTAAAAACAAACTGGATGATTTTGATTACATTAAATTAAAAAGCTTTTGCACAGGCAAAACCACTGTAACCAAGATCAAAAGAAATGTAGTAAACTAGGAAACAATCTTTACAATAGTGTTTCTGACAAAGGACTCAGTTCTAAAATATACAGAGAACTGAGTCAAATTTAAAAAAAAAAAAGCCATTCCCCAATTGACAAATAGTCAAAGGACATGCAAAGGCATTTTATAGATGAGGAGATCAAGGTGATCCATAGTCATATGAAAAATTGCTCTAATCATTACTTATTAGAGAAATGCAAATTAAAGCTTCTCTGTGGTACCACCACATACCTCCCAGACCGGTTAATATGACTAGAAAGGACAATGATCATTGTTGGAAGGGTTGTGGGAAATCTAAGACAACAATACATTGTTGGTAGAGCTGTGAACTCATCCAACCTTTCTGGAGAGCAGTCTGGAACTATGCCCAAAGGGCAACAAAAATGTGCATACCCTTTGATCCAGCAATAACACTACTGGGTCTATACCCTGAAGAGATGATGAAAAAGGGTAAAAACATCATTTGTACAAAAATATTCATAGCAGCCCTGTTTATGGTGGCAAAGAATTGGAAATCAAGTAATTGGTTTAGCAAACTGTGGTATATGTATGTCATGGAACACTATTGTTTTATTAGAAACCAGGAGGGATGAGAATTCAGGGAAACCTGGAGGAATTTCCATGAACTCATGCTGAGTGAGATGAGCAGAACCAAAAAACACTGTACACCCTAACAGCAACATGGGAGTGATGATCAACCTTGATGGACTTGCTCATTCCATCAGTGCAACAATCAGGTACAATACCATCTGTACTGGGAGAACGAACTGTGGAGTTCTAACAAAGACCAAGGAGTATTACCTTAAATTTAGGGAAAAAAACTGATATCTTATTGTCTGATCTTGCTATCTCTTATATTTTGTTTTTCCTTAAGGATATGATTTCTCTCTCATCACAATTTGGATCGGTATATACCATGGAAACAATATAAAGACTGGCAAATCGCCTTCTGTGGGTTGTGGGGGGAGGGAAGTAAGATTAGGGGAAAAATTATAAAACTCAAAATAAATAAATAAAATCTTTATTAAAAAAGGCAGTAACTTGGGGTGGCTAGGTGGCACAGTGGATAGAGCACCAGCCTTGGAGTCAGGAGTACCTGGGTTCAAATCCGACCTCAGACACTTAATAATTACCTAGCCATGTGGCCTTGGGCAAGCCACTTAACCCCATTGCCTTGCAAAATCTAAAAAAAAAAAAAAAAAAAAGCAGTAACTTGTTTTAAAATGTGTCCTACTTATTTCAAATTCCTTTTATAATAACTAAATTTGGACACGCCAATAAGATTTAGATGTTTTTATTCTAAAAAGTAGATAAGACTTATTTGCAGAAAATCAGGAGAATTTCAGGAAATAATGAGGAAGCAGAGTTCAGCAAGGTTTGTGAGCATTAAGAAAACTTTTTTGAGGGAAGGCTAGGTGGCGTAGTGGATAAAGCACCTGCCTTGGAGTCAGGAGTTACCTGGGTTCAAATCCGACCTCAGACACTTAATAATTACCTAGCTGTGTGGCTTTGGGCAAGCCACTTAACCCAGCTTGCCTTGCAAAAACCTTAAAAAGAAAAGAAAACTTTTCTGGATTTCCAGAAAAAAATAAAACAGACCTTTCTGATTATTATTGTCCTGATTTCAATACTCCCTTCTTATCCCTATACCTTATATAACAAGGAGAAAATGAAGCACAACTGAATAAATGTGAAGAAAAATACTAGCCTTCTTACTTCATTCAATTCATTAAGCATTTAAGATTCCCTAAAAAAAAAAAAGAAAAGAAAAATAATCCATCCTCAAAGTGCTTGTGTTCTACCAGGATAAGACAACATATAGAAAAGTAAATAAATAAGAAATCATTTTAAGAGACAATAAGGTGTACTGACAAGTGGGAATGGCATGGACAGATCAGGAGAGACTTTATACAGGAAATGAATGATGCTCAGAGTATTTACAGAGATCCATGCACCACAGTTTGAGAAATACCAAGTAAATACAAATCCTCTCCTTTTATAGATGAGGCACAGAAAGGGGGAAATCACTTGTCTATATTCAAAAGGGGAAGGAGGGAGAAAATTTGAATCTCAAAACTTTATTAAAAATGGATGTTAGCAGGGCGGCTAGGTGGCACAGTGGATTAAGCACTGTCCCTGGAGTCAGGAGTACCTGGGTTCAAATCTGGTCTCAGACACTTAATAATTACCTAGCCGTGTGGCCTTGGGCAAGCCACTTAACCCCATTTGCCTTGCAAAAAGCCTAAAAAAGAATAAAAAAAATGGATGTTAAAAATAGTCTTATAATTGGAAAACAATAAAACACTTTAAAGAAAGTTATAAAGGTGTCCAACACAAGCAGATTACAAGACTGTCAGCTCAATTAGGAAAGAACTACGATAACAATGAAAGAAATGGGTATCCCAAGGAAATTCAACAATGGAACTGAATCTGAGAATTGGAATCATAAAAACTTAAATTCAAATCCTACCTCAAATACTTACTGATTGAGTAACCAGGGTTACCTGAACAAGTCATTTAAATGCTTTCTGTCTCAGTTTCCTCAACTATAAAATGAGAATACAAAAGCATCTAATCCAGTTGCTGTGAGGATCAAGTGAATTAACATATGTAAAGGGCTTTACAAACCTTAAGGAACTCAATAATGCTAATTATATATAGAAAATCTGACTTGAAAGTGAAATTATAGTCAACATAGAAGTCATTTGAAATTGCTTTTTTAAAGTATTAGAGAGGAGGTGTGGCATACTGGAGAGCACTGTTCTTGGAAAATTTAAGACTAGTTTAAATCCTACCCATGACACTTAACCAAGGGCAAGTAATTCAATTCAACATAGATTTATTAAGCTTCAACTGAGGTTTGCTTCAGATCAGGGATACAAAAACAAAAATACAAAAATCTCTGGGTTCTAGGAGCTTACATTCTATTTAACCTCTCAAGCCTATTTCTCATATGTAAAAAGGGGATAATACTGATACCTTACAGGATTTGCCTAAGGATAATGATATTATCGTTAACCAAAAGACATCCCAATAAAATTCATCCAACAATATGTGAAAGAAGCTGGCAACAAGCTGTCCTGCAGATTTTTTAATAAAACAGAGGGATTATATGATATTACAAATGGTTTACAGACATATTTCAGACAGGTTAATCTTAAGGAGTCCAGAGTTACTGAATAATGCACATTATACACATAGCTGAAAGGACAACACAGTGCTGTAGACTGCAATATTTAGCATTTAAGAACTAATTCCATAGCATTGCCTAAGGAGTATCCAAGAAGATAAAGATGTCCAAGGGCCCTCTCCTTAATCCCTGGAGTGTTGCACAAACTCTGGGACTACTCTAATGGACAAGCTAACACCTATCATTCTAAGGGATTCCAAGAAAAGATGGAGAGAAGAAGGAGCACATAGGAGCCATCTGGCAAATATAGGGAGGTGAGAGAAAGGGGTGTCAGTATTCCACAATCTCAGTTATGTAACTGAAGAAAAGTATATTTCTTTATCTTTTAAATCTTCAATTTTGACAAATTCTGTAAATTACAGTTATCCCTTCCACATCAAGGGGATAAGGGGAGCAAACAGTGCCCCTGTGGTGTGGAAAATCCAGTTAAAATTTTTTGACCCTCCCTTCATATCAGAGAAGAAGAAATTATTTTACGTATGATATTAAAAGATAAAATATGCTGACATTATATAATACTATACATATATTTTATGCATTTCTGAGGTTCTAAACTTCCACTGTGTCATCTGTTAGCCTTCATGTGTCTGTTTTTTTTATTTTATTCTATTTTATTTATTTTTTATTTTATTTATGTCAATCTGAATGTGGAAGGAATAACTACTCATTTTGTTATGTAGTTGTCATTCAAATATACAATAGGGAAAGAAACCCTTGAGAAGAGAGAGAATTCTAAAACTTCCCCCTTTTGCTAAAACACTATCTTTTGCTAGAAACTCAAAAGTATAGAGTTATAATTCATTTTTACAATGTCCTAAGCTAGAAAGAATACTCAAACTAGTTCCCTCAGACTGGCACTGAGCCTGGGCCACAGATATCTTTGTTTGAGAGGAAATCTTTTTCCTAAAGGGAATGGGATCAGAGGAGTGGCTTCAAGGGAAATTAAGAGTAAAGAATAGGGGTGGATAGGTGGCACAGTGAATAAAGCACCCACCCTGTAGTCAGGAGGACCTGAGTTCAAATGCGACCTAGCTGTGTGGCCTTGGGCACTTAATCACTTAACCCCTTGCCTTGCAATAGCTAAAAAAAAAGTAAAGAATATCCTAGCCCAAAGACAGAATGAGCAAGAGTGACTGTCAATCCTGTCACCAGTACATTAAAGCATCACTCAATAGTCACTACAATAGTCACTACACCTAGCAATATGACTTTGTGGCTGCCAACTTGCATCAGAAGCTGGTTTTCTTTCTTTGACTCCCAGGTCCAGTGCTCTGTACACTGTAACAAGCCATATTACAACCACAGACCTCAAAAATAATCTTGAAAATTCAATAACTAACCTCTACTGGAACCAGACCATGGTTATGAACAGAATTGTTGGCCATAGTCACCTAGACAAAATAGTGATATAAACACATTTAAGAATAGATAGCAATAATTAATAAATAATAATTATAATCTCCAAACTATAGAACAAAAACTTTTCAAAGTACAGACAGTAGAAAAAGTCAAATTCTCATAAAAAATAGAATCTTAAAGGTAAACATCATTCTTGTCACACTGTCTACTCCTGAATTTGTCCCAATTTTGTTTTCAGTGAGCCTTCAAAAGCTCATGTTCTAATATTTCCATTCAATTAAAAAAAGCCCTTATTTTATCCATCTGCGCAGTCTTATACCATTAATTACAAAATAATAAGTCAAGATATAACCCAGAACCATTTTTATCTGAACTCGATCAAAGAATGAGACAAATAAAAACTAGAAACTCATACTCCCTTGTAAATCAACAAATGACAAAATCTCAAAAGATTCTTGAGAATTCAAGACAAACTATATCAGAAGCAAAGCATCATCACTGAAATAACTTTCCCTTCATCAAATGAGCATAACAGTGATCCAAAAAAAAAAAATCTAAAAATATTTTAATATATATTGCCATAAAGGACTATTTATAACCTCCAGACTAGGTAGAGTGAAAAAATGTTGATGAAGCATGCAGCATACTACCTTACTGAAAGATGATGGACAGAGATGTGCATTTTCAGACAGCATCAATATAGAGGTTTGTTTTGCTCATTAGTCCTATTTTCTTTTACAAGAACTTTGTTTTTCTTTTTTCCTTTCCAGAAAGGGAGACAGTGAGGAAAGAAGGGAGGAAGGGAAGAGGACTAAAGCATTTATTTTTAAATGCACAGAGCAGAAGATCAGGGAGAATCAGACACAAAGGACAGCTTTGAAAGTTACATATTGAATTCATTGAGTTTTGGGTTTTTTTTTAGTTTTTGCAAGGCAATGGGGTTAAATGACTTGCCCAAGGCCACATGGCTAGGTAATTATTAAGTGTCTGAGGCTGCATTTGAACTAGGTACTCCTGACTCCAAGGCCGGTGCTCTATCCACTGCACCACCTAGCCACCCCTGAATTGATTGAGTTTTGAAGAAAAAGTTGTTCATTACAGAGATATAGTTTCATGTATATATAAACATTTTCTTCTTTTATACTATGTGTATATAGAAATGCCCAATTTATATGGAGTTTAAGTATGGAATTTTTAAGATAAAAATTTTTGAAAAATGTGGAATGAAAAGACCTCAAATTATAGAGGCTCAATGGAAAAAAAATCAAAACCTTATGTGCACAAGTTGAAGTATTATTTCATCCCCATCATCCTGTCTGCTATTGGAGTTGCCCCAAAGATATTTTCAGTAAAGCTAAAAAAGATGAACTTATATGCCAACAATTTCATTCAGTTACAAAAAGCAATCATCATATCCAACAATCACACAAATGGTAAACAAAAAAAAAGAAGCCTATAGAAAAGTGACTCATTCTAGGTTCATTTCCATCTGAATTCCACTTCATATGAAAATGAGAAAAATAATAAAAATCACAGCATGTTTTAAGGCTAACAAAGCCCATCTTATCTGATCCTCACACTAAGCTCAAGGGGATACTGCTATTTTTATCTCAATATTACAAATATAGAAACCAAGGAGGGGTGAAATGAAAATGTATATAAAGCATTTGCTTTGCAAAATTTAAATTTCTATATTCTTTATAATATTATTGTGTCAATTATCCCCCACTACTTTTTTTTTTTACCTGAACAATCTCTTTGATTCTTGTAAGTAATATTTGGTCAATCAAGTAAGGACCTGATACTCTTGGCAGAAATCAAAAAATGTTTTAATACTCCAGTTTCTACGTTTTAATCATGCTATCCCATCATTCAATTTTCCTTAACAAATGAATAGTTAGAATCTAGAAATAAACTATTCTCCTCTTAAAAGGAATTACCTTATATATAAAAGTCACATAAAAAAGAGGAGGAGCATCAATGGTTATTCTGTGAAGGAATTAAAAGAATAGCCATTACAAAGGTATATCAGCAATGACAAGAAATCTGTAAATATTCAGAAACATAGTTAATCTTGAGTCATGTCCATGACCCCATTAAGGGATTTCCTTGGCAAGGATACTGCAGCAATTTGCCATTTCCTTCTCCAATTCATTTGACCGATGAGGAAACTGATGAAAACAAGTTAAGTGACTTGTCCAGAGTCACTCAGCTAAGTGTTCGAGAGTGGATCTGATCGTACAAAGATGAATCTTCCTCACTTAGGGTCCAGGGCTATTAAAATCTAAATTTGTACCCACCTGATACCCTTATACTAAGTAATAATACAACTCAAGTGGCAACTGCTAAATATTCCACAGGATAAAATAAACCTTTCAGAGATTCACCTCTTCAATTTTCCTTGGGTAGACTTCAACTTAGAGCTGGAAGTCCTCGTGTCCCCTCCCCTCGTGTCTCTCCCCCACCCAGCCAACAGAGGAATTTTCCAAGGGTAAAATCATCATTAGTTGCGTTCCCAAATTGAAAAGGTTATGAAGTCTTGTAAAAAGTAGGTTGTTTTTAGCTTCCTAAAATCACAAAGGCAATTCTATCAGTAATGTAAAAAAGCCAATAAAATTCACTGATTTTTAAAGCCCTTGGTTCTATCACATGTTGGCTATTAAGTCAACTATAACACTGGTACTTTCAGACATTTTGCGGGGGGGGGGGGGGGGGGGCGGGGAAGTGCTGTTAAGGAAAGGTTCCACTTCGGCAGCGCTAGAGTTTTGCTTCACCCCAACACAATGATGCACTACAGATAGCGTAAAGCATCCTGTTTCCTCTCCCTTTTGAGAAACACTCCTTCATGTTTCACGAAATTAGTTCAAGTGAGACCTTTCAGGCAGAGGGGACATGGATGCAGACCAGGTGCCTGCAGACAGCAGGAAACGCAGGTTCATCTTCCCCGCCCCGGGACACCTCCTCCCCCCAAATGCACCTGTCCCAGAAGATAACTAGAAAACAAAAAGAAGAGAGCAAGCCTAAGGGATGATGATACAAGAAAAGGTGAAGAACTCATTCTTCTCCCAGTCTCTTATATTGACTGAGCAATTGGAACAACTTTATTTTCCGGAAGGGGATCTATTTTGTTTTACTTTTTTTGATATTAACATTCATGATAGAAACCAAGAAATCGGTTAACCGCAAGCATGCTAATGAGGAACATGGGCGGGGGGGGGAGGGGGGGAAGAAAAGCATCTTCATTGGAGCAAAGAATCTTTGCAAAGAATGCCAGGGGAGAAGAAAGGGAACTGGATGCCGAAGAGCGGGGGGGGGGTGGGGGTGGGGGGGGGTGGGGGTGGGGGGCAGCAAGCGACCCTCCCTCCAGCAGGATGGAACGGATGCCCCCTCCACGTAGAGGGGTCCCCCCGCCCGCAAAACCCAGGAACCGATGCCCTAACTCAACTGAAAATAAAACAAAGCAGAAAAGCAACAGAAATACAAGGGGGAAGGGGGTGGTCCCCAAAGGAAAGCAGCGTGGTGCGCTCCCTAAGGTCCAAGTTACTCCGGCAGAGGAAAGGGAAAGGAGGAGAAGGAAAGATGGGGCTGGGGGGCAGGACAGAGGGCGCCCGGGCACCGGACTGCACAACTCCTCGGACTCACCTTCTCCTCCCCGGATCGCGGCTCCCCGGGCCCTCGCGCTCCACAGCTGGGGCTCTGCGGGCCTTCTCAGTCGGACCTTCCCGGCCCCCAGCAGCCTTCCTCCTCCTCCTCTAGGCTCTCCCGCGATTCCGGAGGGGACTGGGCCACCCCCTCCACAGTCCGTCCGTCCAGCCGGAGGGAGCCTGCGCCCTTGGACTACAACCCCAGCCCGGGCGCCGCCGCCAGAAGCCAAATCCCCGCCCTCTGGGGCCGAACCGCGCAGCTGGCCGGAGAGGGAAAGGTGGAGCGTGGGGAGAGGGGCTGCAAGCTGGGCCAGAGCCGCTCTTCTGGCTGGGCTGGGCTGGGCTGGGCTGGGCTGGGCTGGGCCGGGCTGGGCAAGGCGGAGGGGGAGGGGGGCTGTCACTGAGGGGGCCCGCGCTGGGGGCGGGGAGGGGAGCACCCGACCACCGCGGGGACTGATGCTGCTGCCCCCCCTTCTCCTAGGTCGGTCGCCCCTCTTCCGGAAAAACAAGTTTCTCACCCACCCATCCTGTGCCAAGCGAGTCCCTCCCTCCTTCCCTTCCTTCCCCTCTTCCCCTCTCCCCACCGCCCCACCTCCACCTCTTGATCCAGCAGAATCTGATTTCACCTAGTCCTTAGGAATTTGATTGCATCACCACTAGGGCAGCAATATTTGGATAAAAAAAAGGGGAATAAGGGAGAGTAGAACTATGGTCTGAGTGACCTTGACCCTGCAGAAGGGGCCCCCTAAATTATAGACTACCCCCAAACCCTCCCTTCCATTGCATTTCCTCCTTAGGACCTTTATTCTACCTTCAGTCACCTTAGGAAAAGGGAAAAAGTCCTGAGGGAATGGGGGGAGGGGAGTGTTGCAGATTGGAGCATTCTTACACTTATCTAGACATTTCCAGTTGGTGTTAATTTTGCGCTGTTTTCTCTCAAGCTGGTAGGATAAGCTGTATTTACTGGAAATGGCACACTGCCATGCAAACAGTCTTTGCGTTTCATGGTTCTTACAAATTTAAGAGATGCCCATAGTCTCCAAAAGCTTGACTAGGACTTTTGTGCCCTATTTAGTTAGAATTTCAAAAACTGCTGTTGGAGAAAATAAAAATAGCCTCCACTACCTGCTTCCTGATACCCAACATTCTTTTAACTCTGTTCAAAATCTTGTTCCAAATCTCGAGATAAGGCTTAACACACAAATGCCCCAAAGAAAAGAAAATCAAATTATTCAGGCCCAATGAAATCATCAGATAAGTCCGGGAGAACAGGTTTTAATGGGAGGATGCCTCAAAATGGAAAGAAAAGGGAACTGCAAAGATGAACTTTTACTATTCATAAATTTGCCTGGGACTCACCCCTGATGTTTTCCTATCTAGCATATCACAATCTTTGATTTAAAACAATTTACATTATAAAAATCCTGAATGATAGCACTTGGTTTAAGTTGATTCTTTTAAAAATATTTAAATCCTAGAGCAATGAAATTTCAGAACTGAAAGAGATAATAAAGGTCACAATCTATCCTGAATCATGAATCACCACCCACCTCAGTTTCTGGCTGATGGATTCACTTTGGCAAAACTGGGAGTATCTCAATTCACCTTAAAATCTGTTCCTATGGCCCTGGAGTCTATCTGTTTTAAGGATGTAAAAACTTTTGGAGCAAGCAGCCAGAATGGTTTGGCCAGTCTTTTTTTTTTTAATCTTTTTAAAAAACATTGGAGAATCAGACAAGGATAATTTGCATAATTTAGCCCAGGTACTCTAAAAGAAGATGGGAAATGGAAAGAAACTAAGAAAGTAGATTACTCTCCTTAATCGCTAAAGTCAATTAGTGCTAACCTCCAAATTCAATGGAAGGGGCTTGTGCAGTCAGGAATCATAGTAGGCCACTACTAGAATGGAGTTATCATGAGTCAAACCACAAGTGGAAAACATTCATTTAAATTGTTCCTAAAACCATCCAAATAGACCTTTTTATGTGAAGAGTGAAGCTGTGGAACTCAGGTGTGAGTTTATATGCATACATATGCATGTATGTATTTGGTATAAATTGATGAAGGTTTCAAAAGACTGGAGGGAATGTGGCCTGTAAGCATGAAAGGACTAACTCTTTGAGAATTAGGACCTTGGAGATAAAATAATGAGCACCATCTGCTGGAGAGACCTAAGTTGGGGAAAAGGTAAAGGCCAGAAGAGAGAAATGTGTTACCAAAGGACTTTAGAAAACAGTATGGTAAAAGAAATAACCAGTAGCCTTACCCCTCTCCCTCCAGTTGGGACCCCATCCAGAGTAATACTGTAAGTCATAGAGAATATATACAGATTTCTGGGGAATGTGAGGGAGCACTGACTCAATAGACTCAGATGGGAGTCTTTTCTCTCTATATTTTCTTAAAACCATTGTATAAGTTAAAACCTTGTGATTGAGAGTGCTTATAAAAACTGGTTAAATACCCCTGGTAAAATTCCAGATAGATACTATTAGATCCCACATTATACTTGAGTGGGAGCAAAATGCCAAGGAAGTGAAAAGTATAATTGGACTCTTTCTAGGAGGAAGTGATTTGGAGCATTTTTACATATGATTGGGAATACTAGGAAGTTCTTTTGAGAATTATTTATTCATATCCTTTGATCATGTATCTATTATCTAATAATATATTATTAGATATAAAATACATATGTATCTAATATTATGTTTATATTATATAATATATATTATACATGTATATTTATTGTATGCTTGAAATCAAACCCTTATCAGAGAGATTTGATACAAAATTTTTTCCCATTTTACCATTTCCTTTCTCATCCTAGATGTTGTCTGTGCTGAAGTTTTTCAGTTTCAAATTCCCGCTTCTGCAATAAACACAATATTATATTCTTTTATTACCATATTTCCCCATGTATAAGATACACTCTTTTTCTAAACATTTGGGGTCTAAAAACTGGAAGCATCTTACACAGTGATTGTAGATTTTTTTACTTGCATTTCCCACTTTTTTGCACTTGTCTTTGTACTCATCGTTTCACATTTGTTACCATTATATTAGGTTACATTTTGCCACATTCTGCCCAGAAATGGCTCAGAAAAGATTTTAGTACAGTGCTAAATTTGAGTTCAAAGTAATCCAGTTTACAAAAGTGAATGGAAATCATGTTCCTGAACTTTAGTTTGGTCCTCCTTCAACTGAGAAAACAATCCAAGACTGACTACAGGGAAGAAGAAAGCCTACTGAAAACGCCCAGCAGAAAAAGACCATGAGAGGCAAGTCAGCAAATGGCCTGATATTGAGAGGGAATTGAAGAGCAAAGGGCAATTGGAATTCTTGTGTCTACAAAGATGGTTCAACAGGAGGCAAGAATTACTAATGAAAAAGAAGTTACTGGTTTCAAAGGAGACACAGTTGGTGTTTCAGGTTCATGAAACAGAAAGGACTAAGCTGCATCCACACACCAGACTAGCCCAAAAGATGCCTGAAAGTTATGAGCAGAAGGTCTTTGAATTTCATGATGAATAAAATTTTTGAGTTCCATAACTTTATGTAATACATTTTTTTTCAAATTTCGGGCCCCAAAATTAGGGAGCATCTTAAACATGGAGAAATATGGTACTTTTATCTTTTTTTTTTTTTTAAGTAATTCAGTTCTCACAGGCTCATTTCCCTTCTCTCTTTATCCCCTATTCTTAATTAATACCCCTTTCTATTTTTCAGGGATTTGTTTATTAATTCTATTTTCTCTCCTGCTTTTTTTTTTCTGGTTTTATATTTCTTATTTTTTTTCCTCTCAGTTAATCAAATAGATTCCCTCTTCTCTCCTTCAGCTAGCCCCTTCCCTTAGGGGGCAGCTAGGTGGTGCAATGGATAAAACCCTGACCTTGGAGTCAGGAGGACAGGAGTTCATCCCAACCTCTGACACTTGACACTTAATAGCTGTGTGACCCTGATTGCCTGGCATCTAGGGCTATCTTCAGCTGTCCTGATTTATATCTGGCCACTGGCTCCAGATGATTCTGGAGGAGAAAGTGAGGTTGGTGACTTGGCATAGTATCCCCTCACTCAAAATCTAATTCATGTGCTTGTCATGGCATCATCTCCCTGATGTCCTGGTTTTTTAAAACGTCATCATCATCTTCTTCCTTAGTTTTAAAATTTTATGCTTTTTTGCACCACTTTTCAAAAAAATTATTCTTGCTCTCTTTATTATTCATCCTTTTTTTCCTGTTTACTCTAGATCTTCATTCTCTGATTCATGACTGAAAATTATCTGGTCTGTCTCTTTTCTTTGTATTCTTCATGTAATAAAAACTTTCAAGCTATTCATTCTTGGTTCTCCCCCTCTGTGGGCTTTCTGTCATTGCCTTATAGGCATGAATTTCCCTCTTCCATTGTGCCATTCATCATTAGGTCTCTAATAATGTAACTCACCAATTATCTAGGTCCTCTTTGGTTGACCGTTTTTTCCACATTTGCCTAGAAATCTCCCGGTGTCCAAGTTCTCTCACTCTTGGAGGTGCCAGCTGCCACTCCCCTAGAGATTTCAACTCTCCCAGAACAAGAAATGCAAAATTACCCAGACCTCATCCAATGTTAAATCCTCATATCCCTTCACCAACCACCTCTTCATCCATTAGTGAATTCATCAGTGGATCATTCATCAGTGGAACACCCTCCCACCTCCAAAATAAGGCCTTCTATCCTTTCTCTCCTTTTTCATTTTTCTCTTCTCTTCACCTACTCCCTTTTAACCCTCTTTCTGAGTTCATAGAGACCCTCTTCCCCTCATTGCTAGCCTTTGATTTGACCTTTGCCAATCACTCACTCCTCTATATCCTTTCCCTCCTCTTGCATGTACCCTCTCATGTTGTAATGTAGACCCTCAAAAGAAGCAAGGGTATCTCTCCATACTACCCTCTGTCACCTCTTCATTGTTAAGTCTTCTTACAATCATCTTCAAAACACTTGGGAAAGAAGGCTCTTTCGATCTCTGCTGTTACTGTTGCTGTCTTTGCCAGCCTCATTTACTCACTCCTGTATTTCTGTTGTATTTTCAAGAGACAAATAACCTCTTCAATTACGGTTTTCTTATTAAAAGTATTTCAAATTTTTCCTTATTATTGAATACAGATCTTTTGTTCTGCTTTCTGGAAGCTATTTAATACCAGGCCCACCATGATATAAGATAGGTGTCAAATATGCCTTACCTCTTTGCAGCTAGCAACACTCCCATTTGTCAAAGAAGCAGGTTAAAATGGAATTGGGAAATATTTACACAATAAATAAAAAATACAATGAATCATAGATAACATTACATATTAAAACTAAGTCAATATGCCACCTGTAGAGATCCTTATTTACAGATCCTTATGTACAAACCACGTTTCTATTTCCTGATCTAAGGCAAAAATGACTGCCTTCCTAGGTCTGGTATTAATATTCTGCCTTCATCATAAGTTCCATTATTTATAAAAATAAATTTAGTGGAGAACTTACGGTTCTTTTTGGTTCTTAAGGAAACCAATAAGCAGCTTTTGCTCATTGACTCATTCTCTTTTAGCTTCTGCTATGGGAAAATGCTATCAGATGTTCTGAGAAATGAGAATTGAAAGGCAAACCAACATCATCTTTTGCAATAGTTGGAAATCAGAGATAATTTTCTAGGCCTGGGGGAGATAAGGAGGTTCTGAGGGGCTTTGATGCAAGCATCTAAAGACCAATTATTTGAAGGAAAATTTGGTTCCATATTCAGAAAAGTAGAGTGAGAATAGTAAGAGTGAGTTATAAAAGCAAAGTTTAATCAGTTTTATGTATGCACTAGCATTACGATTGGTGCTAAGGGACCAGGTCTGTTTGTTGACTTTCTTTGTGTCTTCAATGCTTAGTAAAGATGTTGTCAAAAGTAATATTTAATGTTTAATGATTGACTGACTGATCAAAAGATTAATAGGAATAGTACAAAATTGTTGCTAGGTAATTATTTCTTTATAAGCAGTTGTAAATTATTATTGTTAAGGTACTTAATGTTGAATTTTTTAATTTTTTTGAGGGATTGATGATTTAATTGATTCAAGGAACTGCTGGTGAGGGAACTCCTTCCACCAATGCAATCTATACCTAATTTATAACAGATAGTCTTAAGCAAAGTAGAAAATACCTACTTAAAAATCTGTTGAATGGAGTTTGTGAAGACTTAAGCAAAAATTACACCCCCCATCTGAGTTTCCTACAAAACATGTCAAACTATATGACCAAGAAAAACATTTACCAGTACTTGATTCCAGTAAACTCTAAATAGAGGAAAGATATAAAATATTTAGGGCAGCTAGGATGGAGCGCTAGACTTGGAATCAGGAAGACTCATCTTCCTGAGTTCAAATCTGGTCTCAGATTACTTACTAGTTGTGTGACCCTGGACAAGTCATAGTTTGCTTTAGGTTTCTCATTTGTCAAATAAACTAAAGAAGGAAATGGCAAACTATTTCAGTATCTTTGCCATAATAATAGGGTCATTAAGAGTTGGATACAACTGAGTAACAGCTAAAATAGAATATTGTATTTTTTTAAGCCTGAAACTACCAAAATATATACTTATAAAATGATAAGCAAACACCATAATTTTAATAGTTTTTTCCGGGTATTTAAAAGTAATAGTTTTAGTACCTGATGGTTAATAACAGAATTGAAATTAGTTATTCTGGAAAATCCTGGCAGGAAAAACCTACCTCTATGGAAGATTTCATGATTCTAACACTATTGTAATATTCCTTAGCCCTCAAGTGACCAGTATTCAGGAGATTTGAAAAGAACAGTAAACCTCCTCTCTTAATTCATGTTGTCTAGTTAAGTTTTGCATTTGCAGACTGATGGACCATAACATGCATCTAATTTGCCTGTAGGTATAACTCCATTAGTATCTCTCATTTATCAGCGTCCAATTAGTAGTTAAGAGAGTAATTCTTAAATACCATATATGAAAGGTTACTGTTCCAGCTCCTATAGAGAGGAAATTGGTAAACTACTTCTTTCTTTCTTTCTTTTTATTTTTTAATTTATTTAAGGCAATGGGGTTAAGTGGCTTGTCGAAGATCACATAGCTTAGGTAATTATTGTCTGAGGCTGAATTTGAACTCAGATCCTCCTGACCAGGGCCAGTGATCTATCCACTGCACCACCTAGCTGCCCCCTAAACCACTTCTTTCTTGATGAAAAAATCTTTCCTTTCTTGGTAAAAGTCTTAAGATATGACCAAATTTGGAATTTCTATGACTAGCCCATAGTTATTATCATTATGGATTTACATAAATTAAGAACTCAAGAAGAATATCACAAATTTAGGGGATATTGTGGTAGAGGGAACATAGGAACTTGATGAGGCAAGGGTACTGATCTAGTTGTCAGAAGATTCAGATAGTTCTGGAGAAGCCAAATACTAGCTGTGTGACATTAGGCATATAACTTAGCCTCTCTGAATTCCAGAGGACCTCCTGCCATGATGTCTTTACCACTGCTATATCCTGGAACTTTCCTTAGTGCTTGAGGTTTGCTCACCCTGGAACAACCAATTATCCCTGAAACCTTCTCAATTTGTAATATCCTTCCATAATACCTGCTTCTTTCTTCCACAGTGAATTCCACAGTGAACTGCCATTTTGTGGAGGAACCAAAGCCAGACTTCATTTCTCCTCCTGGTCCTGTTCTTGACCTTCTGAATTCCAAGCCATGACATCAACTGGGTATCTGGCTTCTAAGCCACACCATTGCTTTCCAGTTCCCTTTTGTGTGTTGTCTTCCTCCATTAAAATAAAAGGTTTTTGAGGACAGACTCTTTTTTTTCTTTAGTTTCTCAAGGCAATGGGGTTAAGTGGCTTGCCCAAGGCCACACAGCTACGTGATTATTATGTGTCTGAGGCTGGATTTGAACTCAGGTACTCCTGACTCCAGGGCCAGTGCTCTATCCACTGCGCCACCTAGCCGCCCCCCAGACTCTTTCGTTTTGCTTGTATTTTTATCCAAATACAGTGCTTTAACTAAGTGCCTAACATAGTAAACATTGATGAATTCTTCCTTCCTATCTTTCTCCCATCCTGTCTTCCTTCCTTCCTATCTTCCTTCTTTCCTGTTTTCCTTCCTTCCTTCCATCTTTCTTCAGTTTCCTCATTTGTAAAATGCTAATGACTATACTTGCTCTTCCTACCTCATAGAAATTTCAAATGAAATAGGGGCATCTAGGTGATGCAATGGATAGAGTGCTAGGCCTAGAGTCAGAAAGACTTATCTTTGTGAGTTCAAATCCGGCCTCAGACACTTTCTAACTATGTGACTCTGGGCAAGTCACTTAACCTGTTTGTCTTAATCTACTGGAGAAGGAAATAGCAAACCACTCAGTATCTTCAAGAAAATCCCAAATGGAGTCATGAAGGACTAAATGACAATGGATGTGAAGGTGCTTTGAAAACTGTCTATAAAAATTATAGAGCTTTAAAAACTCTATAAAATACATAAACACAGAGATTGAAGTACACTTTTTTTCATACTTTATTTTTCTTGAAGTTTCTCTATCTTTGTTGGGGAGGGGGGATCATGATTAATTTTACAACCAGATTGTAGTAATATGAAAATATTTTAAATATTTAAATATTTAAATATTTTTAAATAAATCTAAAATGCATAAATGATTTTTTTTCTTTCATCAGACTATTTAATCTTCTCTCCAATTTCCAAAGAGGAACTAAAGAAGCGGGGTTGAGAAGGGCTGGGAGAGATATTTCAATTTGTCCTAGATTTATTATATTGTTGAGGTAGTGACTCCCTTCACCATTCTGGGTCACAATTTGATAAATGGTCTTTGAGAATTGTTCCAGAAGACAAATTTTTCATCCTGACACAAACTTGGGGTAAATCTCTCAGAAGTCAAGCTAGACTGATGCTCAAACAATAACTATTTGGTCTCCTGGGTCTGTGCCTGGAGCTATATCAGACCAGTGGGACCTGTTAGAGCTTGTTCCCCAATTAACTAACCTTTGAAAACTCAGGGTCAATCCTAAACCAGAAGGCATCTGGTGAAGAAATTAGGGAATAAAATACATTGTCCTCTTCAGGCTTACAGTAAAAAGTCTCTGAGCTTAGACCTCTTTTTTCCCGGGTAAATTGTCCATAGCACTATGACCTCCTAAAGTCTTTAAGGGTGATGATTTCAGCACTATGACTGGAACTGTTGGTCAAGGTGACTCAGAAAAACAACCTTTTCAAAAGATAAATCAGTGCTGCACAGGAGGTAAAGGACCTGGAAAGAAGAGACATAGAAGTAAAGGTTGGGATACACAAATTTGGCCTCAGACACCTATTAACTATGTGACCCTGGGCAAGTCACTACACCTACGCTTCAATTTTTTTCATCTGTAAAATGAGGATTGTTGAGAGGATCAAATGAGATAATTGTAAAGTGCTTAGCATAGTGTCTGGCATCTATATAAGTGTTATATTCAGGTTAGCTATTTTATTACTGGTTTTGTTGTCAGATCTGAATTCCCACCATTAAGAATTTATGACTTTCAATTTCCCTTACCTGTGGTGCTCTTTTGAAATGTTCTCTGAACCACTGATTAAGCCATTAACATTTCTTTGAGAATTAGTCTGATCATATTTCTTCAGTTTCTATAGAATGAGAGCAGGAGGCAGAAGGGAACATTGAAATAATTAGGAAGAGTGGCCAACACTGAAAACCTACCAACTTCACAAACTTACCTAACACTGGTATTGTGCTTTTTCTTCAGAGTTGTAACTGGCAATTTTGACTCTTAGGGCAGGGTGGTTAGGGTGGGAATGAGGAACAACAGATTAGATAAATGATAGACTCATAGATTTAGAGCCACAAGGAACTTTAAAGACCATTCAATCCAATCCCCTCATTTTACATATGAAAAACAGAGTCCCAAAAATGTTAAATGTCTTGCCCAAGGTGACATAGGAAATAACAACAGATCCAAGATTTGAACCCAAATTCTCTGACTCCAGATTAGTGGGCATGGTCTGCTTTCACCCCACCCCACTTCAGCCTTTACTGGTCCTTAGCCCTGACTTTCTGACATTCTCCTTGATGGGGCACAGGTTGGAAGACTTTGAGGTAAAGGGACAGTGGTCTTGAAGCAGCGCACAGGGAAATGGCCATGTTGGACTTGAAGATCACATCCTTTGGGACAGGAAAGACTAGTGTGTGTAGAATGCCACTTGTGCACAATGAGTACTGTCTTAGCCACTTCTTGGGGAGAGCCACGCCTGTGACATATGTATTGGAGAATACCTGGAGCCAGGTGATAAACCACTCCCCAAGCACCACCTTTGTCCAACCCTAGATGGAAATGTATTTAAGCAAAATCTTTGGAGTGGGGCTCTCTTTTTTTCTCTCTTTTCTTCTTTGCAGGATAGCCACTTTCTCTAAGCTAGAATCATGTGCTCCCAGCTGATGTCTTTGGAACTATATGGCCTCAGTTCTCCTCTACCATTTCCTTCTCTCTTCTTTCCTCTTAAGTTCTTTCCTTTGTTGTTTCTGGGCTTGTAACTAAAGTCAGGACTATGTTGTTTTTGTGAACTTTTCAGGCTTGTAAAATAAAATAAAAATCCTTAGCTTTTATAACTCCAGGGTTAGTCATGAGTTTTTCACTTTCAAAAGAACTCTCATCATTATGGCGGCACCACCAATTTCCCTGTCATCAGTCTCAGAACTCTAAGCAAAAGAATGTACCACTCTCTTGAATGTCTGTCCTGTCTGCTTTATCATTATAGCTCTTCATTCATTTCACACATGGAAAACCAAAGGTAAGGAGAGTTTAAGTAATTAAGACTTATCTGTACTCTAAAAAGTATTCTTAATAATCTAGAAAGGTAGCAGAGGTTAGACTACAATTCCTTAACTGATCTGTCACAAGGACATTAACTTTTTTTGTGAACTGGAAAGGGTTTGAACAATTGTAGTTTAATTGTTTTAATGTTTGGAGATTTCACAACTAAATAAGTATTTTTCAGGGTTGGCTTTAGATTCTTTAAAATTTTGCCCAGAACCTCTAATAAAAATCTTATGTTATTAACCTTGTGACTCTTCAAATCAGCCAATAAAGCAAAAGGGAGACCTATAGATAGATAGAGCACCAGATGGGGAGTCAAAAGAGTCAACTTACTGAGTTCATACCTAGCCTCAGACATTTACTAGCTGTGTGACCCTGGGCACATCACTTAATCATGTTTGCTTCAGTTTCCTCATCTGCAAAATGAGCTGGAGAAGGAAATGGAAAACCACTCTAGAATCTTTACCAAGAAAACCCCAAATAAGATCACATAGAACAGAAAAACAATAATGTAAAGATAAAAATACCACTCTCAAAACAGACTGTTTATATGGAACAAGTGACTTAGATCATCTCTCTTTTCCCAGCTTTGGTAGTATTAACTTTCCTTCACTGTCAGTACTAGGTGATCTACCTATCATTGATATAGGGAACACCCAGTGAGTAATCTATCTCCAGTAATAAACATTTGCAAATTGTGGTAATTTATATTCATAGAGTTGCCTGGGGGACTAAGGATCATAAATGAATTTTCCTGGGGTCCACATGTAACAGAAGCAAGGCTTGGACCAATGCATTCTCTTCTTTATACCATACAGCCCCCACCCCACTCTTTGCAGCAGTACATTCTCAAAGACAAAAGAGTTCCCAGTAGGTTATACTTTCTTTTTTTAACTTTTAACACTAGATGGATCATATTCCACTGTGAATCTTCAATTCAGGTTTTCATGAACTATAGATCTATTTATTTATTCCACTCCAGCCTGGCCCCTTGACTTGTCCTTAATTCTTCCTAGCACCTATGCCACCTGTTCCCTTTTTCTCTAATATACTGATCCATCTGGCTACTAACTTTGGTAAATCTGAAACTGGTGAATTCTTTGACCTATGCCCTTCCTATTTCCCCATTGTTTCTTCTACATAATGATTCCTATTAATGACAAAATTTAAGATTCAGTACCTTAACCCAACTATAGCTGTAACAACTACCTATAATGTGGAAGAATTGGTGCTTTTTCTTCCTGAATTACTAACCAAATCACAAAGCTACAAGTTTCAGTACTAGCCCAAAGGGAGGGGAAACTGATCTTTTAACAGAATTGGGAAGATCATGAATCAAGAACAAGGAGCAAATGTCTGATCCATTAACTAACCCACGGGTGACTAGTAGCTTTACATTCTCTCTCTCTCCCCTTTCTCCTCAGAAACTTCATTCAAAATAAAATGTAAATGGTTTATGAGCATTAGCTTACCCCATCCTCAGCAAAAATTCAATTCTAATAGGGATTAAAACTATAGAATGAAGGTATGAATTTCAGGGATTTATATTAAAAGAATTCTACAGTTTTCCAGTGTCCCTGAAACTTACCAATGAGCTATATAAGAAAGAGACAAATTTGTTTTAATTTGGGTTTTGGGGGTTGTTTTTTTTTTTTTGGTGGAATGGAAAATAACTACAAATATAAGTGATTAGGTCATTTTTCTTACACCTCCTTCAGTGATCTGCATGCTCCTAATTCTATCCTATGCTCTGTTCTGGAAGCCACATAATGCATTTATTTTGAAAAATGAAATAAAATCCCCTTCTTGTAAGGATTCCAAATTGAGATTAGATTTTTCAGTTACTGGATTTAAGGGCAACATAGCACCATCTCATTGTTAAATATGATGCAATGTACTAGGTACCAACCTAGGGCACTATTTGACATATCAATGAAAGCATGAAATACAAACCATCACATGGTGAATCAAGCTTTGTCTTGCAGCATGTCATTTATTTTTAAAATAGCAAGAGCCTTTCCATTTTCAATGCAATTAAAATATCTTCTCTTACATAGCTTTAAGTTATTTTGGAGCTCAAGCATTGTTTAATCATTTTTTTTTGGTCTAGACTTTTTATTCATTGATAAAGAGAATTCCTTAAGTAGATGTATTCCAGCAACTTGTCCATAATGTAGAGGTTTTGGGGGGGTTTTGGTGAGACAAAGGGACTAAGTGACTTGCCCAAGGTCACACAGCTAGTAAGTATTAAGTGTCTCTAGCCAAATTTGAACTCAGGTCCTTCTGACTCCAGGGCCAATGCTCTATCCACTGCACCTCCTAATTGCCTCCATAAGAAAAGTGTTATTAAGTATCAAAGGATAAAATTAAATTTCTGTAACAAGAGACTGGAGATTCCCCTTTTTCAAAAAGTCTCCTCTCCCTTCTCTTCTTGGGTTTCCCTCCACCTCTCCCTGTCCTACATTGGGGCCATACCTTTCTTTGACTGGACTGTGGAAGGTGACTTTGGTTCTTGCTTTCTGATAGATACCCTATTTAAGTCAAGGGTAAATGCTAAATACCAGAAAATCTGGCCCTTTGACTGGACTTCCCTACATAGGCTAATATTAATAAATGTTCTTTTAAACTAATTTAGTTTTTACTTTGGGGGAATTTTCTCCAATAGTTTCCTCACAACTTATTTATAATCTTTTAACTTATCAAATATGTAGTTAGAAGAATGGGTTTTGGGGAAGGATCTATGTGGTTTTGTTTGGTGAAGAATTCACCAGACTCTCTTGACTCAGTAGGGTAAGAAAAGACTTAAATTTTAATTCATAGGATGTTGCAAAAGTTCAGATTACTATAAAGGGTTTATAGGTTTATAGTTGCTTCTTTGGAGAAGCAACAAAGTAATGAGTTTCAGTAGAAGTAGAAGTTAAGTAAAAAAGAAACAGCCACAAGCAAGACTGGTGAGAACATCAAGGAAAGCCAAGAGAAAAGAAAGTTTTAGAAGTTATTTAGGGGGCCATGCTCCCCCAGAGCATGCTAACTTCACAGGAAGACAGGCAAGCATAAAGTAAATGACAAGATAATAATAGAGAAAGACAAGGGGTAGAGGTTCATACTCATCCAGAGCAGGCTGTCTTCCCAAAGGCAGAGTGGCAGCTCAACTGAGGTATGAGCTGAACTCGGGAAAGAGGTAGGGAGACAAGGGTGGGTACTGGTAGGACAAAGAGCAGAGAAGAGGTAATCAGAGATGTATATATGAGGGGTAAATTGAAGACCTAATACTTTTAGGCTAGACAGGGATCCATTGTCTTGTTGATGGAAGTTTTTGTGCTTGGGGGCAGGAATTTACTAAGTATTTTGCCAGGGAGGAGCAAGATATTTTACTAAAAGTTCATTGACTTCATCTTATATTTTGTACAATGGGGTTTGGGGGGGCAGGTATATAGATATATAGATATATAGATATATACACATACAAAATCAATACAGATGGTATAGATTAATAACTATAAAACATATTTCTCTAATACTCCTCCTATTTCAATTATAGGCAATTGTCAAAATGATTTTCCTTTAAGACTTTAGTCTGGGTCAAAGTAATGCTATTCAGTGAACTACCATGCCCTCTGGCAAGATCTAGGCAAATCCTTGCCCTCAGGCAAGGTCTAGGTAAATCCATGCCCCTAGGCACAATACAAGACCCTATCAACAAAACAATGTATTCCTTCCCTAGTCTGAAAGGATTAAGTCTTTGAGCTACCACCCCATCAATGTATACTAAATTACTTTATATTCCTGTCCCTTTAAAAGCTCACCCTCTATTCACTTGAGTTGCTTGTCTTCCTTTGTGAAATTAGCCTACCCTTGGAGAGAGTATTCCCCCAAATAAACTCTCTTGAGTCTATACCCTTCCTCACTATTTATACCTTGATGGTTCATCCTCCCTTGGGAAGTTAACCTGCTCCAAGATTGCTCCCCCAGATAACCTCTTGTGCCTTTCCTTACTGCTTATCTTGTCATGGTGACTGCTGCTGCTAATTTTTCTTTCCTTTAGCTTCTGCTAACCACAGCAAAACCTGAATAAACTTTTGTCTCTAAATTCTTCTGAATCTATTTTAAAGTGAATTCTTTCACTTTTGCTTGAACCCCTGAAACCCTTAGCCAACTGCACCATAACAAAACCATATTGCTTCCCTACTCAACTTCCTCTTACCTGTAAGAACAAATATAAACTAATCTGTTTGATATTTAAAACTCTTCATAATGTGACCCCAATCTACCCTTCTCAAGTTGCCATAGGGTGTTTTGTGTGCTGTGATTTAGACATAATTTCTGAGTGGAGAGAAGAATCATTCATTACATACCTCATAAGGGTTGGAATTGTACCAGAAGAAAGACATTGTTCCTTTCTACTTGGAAAGAAGAAACATCCCCCCCACCTCAACCACAAGCCTCAGCCTATATCTGGAATGTACTTCCTCCTCACTTCTCTGCCTCTTAGAATACAATTTCCTACAGGTTCAATTCAAATTCTACCTTCTACTTCTAATCAGCCTTTTCAGAAGCCAGTGTCATCCTCTTAAAAATCATCTTACCTGTTTTGTACAGCTCCAGAAATATATAGGTTGTGTCTCTCTTGGCTAAATAGTAAGCTTCATGAAGTCAAGGATTACTTGATTTTTGTTTTTATATCTGTAGTTCTTGGGTTTTCATATTATTAAAATAATTAATTTTATATTATTAATTTTTAAAACATATTCCCTTTGCTTTATATCCCCAATAGGTTTTAAATAAATGTTTATTGAGTGATGTGCTTTTGGTCACACTGACATGATCAGAAACAGATCTTGAATTCAGGTCTTGCTGACTATCAAGTGGTATAAGGGATTAAGAGTATTAGGCTTGGAGTCAAGAAGACTTTAGTTCAAATTCATACCTTTTTTTTTTTTTTTTTTTTTTTTTAGTTTTTGCAAGGTAGTGGGGTTAAGTGGCTTGCCCAAGGCCACACAGCTAGGTCATTATTAAGTGTCTGAGGTCGAATTTGAACTCAGGTACTCCTGACTCCAGGGCCAGGTGCTCTATCCACTTCACCACCTAGCAGCCCCTAAATTCATGCACTTCTTGCCAATATTACCAAGTCATTTATCCTCTTTTCATCTCATTTTCTCTTCCATACAATGGAGTTGATAATAATAATATCTAACTCACAGGGTATGTTAAAGAATTTTGTAAATCTGAAAGCCTTTATAAACCTTAGCTATGTTAGAGATGATGATATTGCTGTGGTTCTCTGTTTAATCATCTTCCTCACACTATGTAAATTTAAATGGTGCTGGAATTTAAGCTGATTTTAAAAAGGGAAAGTGCCCTTTAGAGGTATTTGTCCTGAGCATGTTAGGGAGAAGTGAATCAGTTCCCAAAATCCACACCTTACCTCATAGAAGGTCAAGTCCAAAGACTTAAAGAAAACAAAAACCCATTATGTTTCTAGAGGGGAAAAAAAGATGTCTTAGAAAATCTTGACTATTTGTGGTCTACCACTCTCCTTTCACAATTCTACAAGTTTTTCATATGCATTATTTCAAGGATCCAAAGAAAATTAGAAAACTCTCTTAGGTGCTAAGAGGCAGGCTTTCATACTTAGCCTTTTTTTTTTTTTTTTTTTTTTTTTTTTTTTTAGTTTTTACAAGGCAATGGGTTAAGTGGCACAGCTAGGTAATTATTAAGTGTCTGAGACTGGATTTGAATCTAGGTACTCCTGAATCCAGGGCCCGGTGCTTTATCCACTGCCCTACCTAGCCGCCCCTATACTAGCCTTTCAACTATCCATCACTCACTCATACTCCAGCAGGAGTACAATCCTCTATTAAACTGTGTTAGTGGATTTCAGAAAAGATGCCCAACTCAGGGAAACAACAGTGGCAACTGACTGTACTGCACAACCATGGAGCAACCACTACAAATCTCAGTGTCTTTGGGAGGGAACAATCAAATCAAATTGTTTAATAAACTATGCCAGATTGATATCCACAAAGAACTTTGGCAAAGGGATACACAGTTCCACTCCGCTCCCTACCCACCCTCCTCCATCATCTCTTTGGGACTATATTGGAGGTATCCTATTATCTCAGTTGGAAAACTGAGATCAACAACAACAACAATGAACATCTGCTTGTCAAGTGTTCTCTCAGAGCCCTAGGAAAAGAAAAGGCAGCTACCTATGGTATGGAAAATAATTGGCCTAGAAATGAACCTTGCAAAGTAATTGTACAACACACATCACCCAAAAGATAAAATGTAATGAGACATATGTTGATTCAAAGACCTTAGAGGTATCAAACTTTATATCACAACTCACCAGTTTCAGCGTGATAACAGCTCAAACAAATGACAAATTGAAAAACACAATGCAGTCCTGGGTTAGTTTCAGCCCCATCACGTTTGCTAGGAATGATGTCTTAGGTGAAGATCAAGGCAGAAAGGAATAATTCTACTGTTTCAATATACTGGACTGAGCTAGTTCAGTATGGGATTTGGAAGAACAGATGCGACCCTACATTCAGTTGATCACACAACATAAACTCCTGGTGGTTCAAACATATTTTAAAAAGATAGAGACATCTTTACTAATCTGCTTCTCTTCCACCAATATATGTTTTGGTCCTGAGAGATGAAGCAATCAGCCTTGCCCAGAACTTCAAACTAATTCTAAGTGTCTCATGTTGAATAGGAATAGCATTTTTTTTAATACTCAGGAGGGAACTTGCACATGTACCAATTTGGGATGAGCAGACCCTGGCACTTTTAAACTAATCATAAGTAGATTGAATAAACTGACTGTGAAACCAAAACCTTAGCAAGATGTGCCAGTGGTCTAGTTTGTTTGGGAAAAAATGGAAACGGTGAGCTTTAAGCATCAACTTTGTTAATCAGTGTATCTATGCTCTTATCACATATAACAAGATCAGAACTGAAGATTAATCACATTCTTTTTTCTTTAATGAATGCTTTGCATTGATGCCAAGGAACACTATATCAAGATGTTCATGTTTTTATTTCTCTGAACTCCTAATTAGCATTTTTTCTCCCTTTGAATCCCCTTAGTTGGATGCTTCAGTGATTTCTAGGAAGAGATTTTGTAGTAATAAATGGAATGTCACATGAAGACCTGGACCTATTCATGCTTCACTTATTACTGAGGCTGAGAAAACAACTAATATCTTCCCATTTTGAGAGCTCTAAAGGGTAGTGACTCCCATACATGACTTAAGACCATGCAAGATCCCATGGCAGATGAGACCATAGAGATAACTTCATTGGAAGAGTCATTCAATATCAACATTAAGCCAGGTATGAAACAGAGGAGACAAGTGATTCTAAGTATTTGGCAAGTTCATGGAGGATGTCCTATTTAGAATCCAAATAGAAGAATTTTGTATTGACTGAGAGGATTTACAGATGCTCTTACTTTTCTGATAACATTATTCTAATTACCTGCCAAACTTTCTCAGTTAGATACCTGATCACACAATGGAAATTAGCTTAGCCATTTACATGGAAAACACAAAATCATGAAAAATCCTTTTCGGTCAGGCTTTGAAATTCCTTTAGATTGAAAGCCCATTGATATCATTTATCTTAAATGAATGCTACAAAAGGACAAAGAGCTTGCCCAAGCTAGTTTAGCTAGGAAGCAGAAAGAAGATCCTGGGATGCTGACATTTGAGAAATTACATCATGTATACAATGATCCCAAGCTGCTCACTGCTGCAAAGCTCATCTTTTTCTACATCAGTATTCTCCTAGGGATGCTATATGGCTGCAAATCAAGGAATACTATAATCTCATGTGAGTCACAATCGGCAAAAGATGTTTTTAAACGGCCCTTTTATAGTTTAGTTTTAAACAGATGCTTTATGCTAAAACGTGAATTTCCATCCACTGCTCATAAAAGAACTAAAGGCATTGAAAAAAAACAACATAGTCTTTTAAACTTGGTAGGCTAGATCACTTTGTTCAGGGACTTTGCTGCATTTTTAGTAGCAATATTGCTGCAGGACCCTTTCTGATAGACTCTAAAATGGTAGCAATTGTGAAACCAAGCCACAAACAGCTCACAGCTGCTCACAGATGCAGATTTTCCCTGAACCATAGTCAGTCAGAATGTTCTTCTGACACTGGCAATCAGTGAAGCAAAAATAGTAGGAAATTTGCCCTTATAGGCATGGAGAAGAGAATGATGGATTATATAGGGATGGTTAGTATTATGCTTGGAAGGATAGGTCAAAGTGGGTTGCTAGGTAGCAAAGCGGATAGGGTGTCTAACCTGGAGTCAGGAAGATTCCTCTTCCTGAATTCAAATCTGGCTTCAGAATTTACTAACTGTGTGACCCTGGGTAAATCACTTAATCCTCTTTGCCTCAATTTCCTCTTTTGTAAAATGAACTGGGAAAATAATTCTTGTCAAGAAAACCCCAAAAGGGATCATGGAGAGTTGGTCATGCGTGACCGAAAAACATCTGAACAACAACAAAGTCAGTGTAATTGTGAAAATTTTCATGTTTGAATCCAAAGAATTTTTATGGGTGATTTTATCAATAGATTTCTCTTATCTGGGTTCTACCCTAGAATGTACCTTGATTTGCAGGACAATGGGAAATCGGGATTAGGGTACAACAGAACAAAAGTAGACTCTGGCTGTCAAGATTGAGTATATTTTAGGTCCTAAAGCCATCTTTCCAGAATGCTCCCATCACTGAAAATAGTGTAAGGGAAAAGAGATCTTCTGAATCCTATATCTGAAAGACTTTGTTCTGAGCCCTTCATCATCTCCATATAGGAAAAGTATAGGTTAAGGATAAGGAAACTTAGAACTTAGGGGTCAGAATATGCTTATGATTTGATAAATGCCCTCTGCCTAGTGTAATATTACCTTATTTGCTTTACTTGAGAGGCAGTTTTGTGTAGCCCTCAACCTACTCTCCCAACCCCAATTGGGATGAGGCTGGAGTTTAGTTTCTACTTGTCCCCTCAGAATCTAAGGGGTAGTCTTTAGTGAAACTGGGGAACTATGGGCACATAGAAATATTGTAAATCCTTTGTATTGAAAACAAATTTTTGTGATCTTTTCTGTACCATTAAAATGTTTTTTTCCCTTCTCTGTTGGTTTTTGTAAACTCCACTTCTGACAACAGACACCCCCTATGTCCTTGTGGGTCCTAAGCTCCTTTTGACTGTAATGGTAAGGCTGATTTGGTCATGCCTTCTGAGCAGGAGCATGAGTGCTACTTGGGGACTGCCTCTGTAGCATGCCCTTTGGAGGATACCTGAAGCCAGATGCTAAACCACACCACAAGCATACTCTTTGTTCCGCCCACCAGAGAATATATTTGAGCAAGTTTTCACCCTGGCAGGTCTCTTCTTCCCTACTGACTTAGCAGGCTGCTCCAGCTTCTGCAGCTTCTCTCCTTCTTCTTTTCTCTCTCTTAGCAAAATGCTACTGGACCAGTATAGCCCCAGCTCTAGGCTACTGGAGCTATATTGATCTAAGCTTCCTTTCCTTCCTTCTTTCTTTTTTTTTATTTATTATGTTTTATTATTAGCTTAACATACAAGCATTTAATGAAATAGTTTAATAAGAAAAGTAACAATAGAATTTTTCCATTTAAATGCAGTCATACTCTCACAAATATTTACACAATAATAGGGAAGAATGCACACATATAGGGAACTTAGATGGAAAGCTATATACCTAAGCAACAGATACATTGTAGGTAACATGCCACACACATAAGAAATATGTTTAGCCCTTTTTCCTTTATAATTTGACAATTCCTTTTGCTAATCTCTCTAAACTATCTCTTTTTGCTTAACTTTATTACCTTCTTAGAAACTATCTCTTTAGAAGCTACTATCTCCTTCAAGAAATCCACAGTTGGCTGGTTAGGTGGTACAGTGGATGGAACATCCCCCTGGAGTTAGGAGTAGTTAAATTCAAATCTGACCTCAGTCACTTAATAATGACCTAGCCCTGTGGCCTTGGGAAAGCCACTTAATCCCCTTGCCTTGCAAAAAAAAACCTGAAGAAAAAGAAATTCACAATCTAACTGCTCCTCCAGAGACCTAACTTGTGAACTTTTGTATTAGATTGTGGATTTTTTTGTAGTAACTTAACTGTTGGTATGTTATAAATGTGAATTATAAAATCTTAGCCTTTTTTACCTCCCTGAGTCAGAGGTTGGTGAGTTCTTCACAAAATAACCGACATACTTCCTTAAACCTCCTTTCCCTTGAAGCCATTTCCTCCTGTCTTCACTTAGAGGGTTGGTGAATGATATTTTTAGTAGTATAGCTCACAGACCCCTACTATTGTGTTTTCTCACACTGAATATAAATCAATCAGATTCAATTAGTTTTTAAAATAGTTATTTATTTATTTTTTTGTTTTTAGTTTGTTGTTTTTTTTTTTTTGCAAGGCAAGGGGGTTAAGTGGCTTGCCCAAGGCCACAGGGCTAGGTCATTATTAAGTGTCTGAGGTCGGATTTGAACTCAGGTACTTCTGACTCCAAGGCCAGTGCTCTATCCATTGCGCCACCTAGCCGCCCCTAAAATATTTATTTTTAATTAAAAAAATTTTAGTTTCAAATTTTCTTCCTTTCTCTGAACCCCCTCCCACACCCATTGAGAAGGCAACCAATATGATCTCCCTTATACAAGTGGAGTCCTTAATTAGTTTTTAAAACTTTTATTATTTTTTCCCATGATCAGGTATTCTCTTTTTCTTCAGCCTTTGGGAAGAAAGGAAGGAAAGACCCCAAACTCAGATAAATATAGTCAAGCAAATAAATTCCCACATTGATCGAATCCAAAAATGTATTTCTTATTCTCCATATTAGTTCCTCATCTCTTTATCATGAGGTTGGCAACATTATCAGTTTTCTGAAATTGTAACTGATCATTTGGTTGATCAGTTCTTAAGTCCTTAAAAATTGTTCTTTTTAAAAAAATCTAATGTTATTTCAAAGACTTACTTTTAGAAATAGGTATTACTACAGTGGGCTAATTAATACATCAACTCCCTATAAATACATAAAGAGCCTTGGGGGGGGAGTAGGCTCAAACTTAGCTCCATATGGTAAAAGGAATTTCACAGTTTGAGGAAGTCTTTGTGGTGAGGACCTCAAAGTATTCTCCTTAGTTATGTTTTAACCTTTTCTGCTATGCTCATTGCATCTGTCCTGTTGTTGCTTCCAAATACAGATTTTGCAGGCATCTAGTCTGAGGACACTTCAAGAAAGTCACTGAGAATTCCAAAAATCCTCTGGACTATTTGAAGCTTGCAGAATGTTTGGACCAAAGAACAGAGGGGAAAGAACAAGACTAGGGTCAAAGTCAAAGGCTCTTCTTCCCTTCCATCCCTCAAATGATTCTTTCACAGGGACTTGATTGGAAGGTTTCTACCCTAATTTGCCAGATGCTTTTATCTCTGTGTTCTTAATGCCAATGGAAAATATAGCTGGCTAAAGGCTTGGTGTTTGGGCAAACATGAAAGAATTCATTTTAAAGACTGACTTTGACTTTGAAGAAATTTTAGGGACAAAAAAAGATTTATTTAAAACTTATTATAGGGGCGACTAGGTGGCGCAGTAGATAGAGCACCTGGCCCTGGAGTCCAATCCAGCCTCAGACACTTAATAATGACCTAGCCGTATGGCCTTGGGCAAGCCACTTAACCCCATTGCCTTGCAAAAAACTAGGAAGCCAAAGAAGAGAGGAGATAAAGGGAGTAAAAGCAATTGAGACTGACTGATTCCCTGAGAGTTGAGCAATTGAACAGTCAAACTATAAAGGAATGGAGGGTTAGGGGAATGACTGAGGAGATAGGAACAGCTTCCATCTGTAAAGGCTGGACTTCTAAAGAAAAACCACACATGTAAAAATGTGCTAAGAAAAGGTGAGGATAGGGATTAGAGTCAATTCCCATTATCTTGCATCTCAGGAGGGTCTAAGGTATTTCCTACCACCTCTTTTTAGGTAGCCAGTTTCTGGGAAAGACCCTAGGGATAGGTTTCAGAAAAGCTTAAGAGGTTTATATTCTAGGAGGGTCAACAATGGGATGGAAATAGGAAGTTCAAAGAATGTATCTTGGTGTACAGGACAATATTTCCTCCACCCATAGCATATGTCAAGTGAACACAGAAAATATTTTTTTAAATATTTCCTCTTCATTATTCTGAATTAGTTTTCTGTTTTTATATTAATTCACAGGGTATGACCAGTCTCCTCACAGAATTCAAAGGTACTTCCCATCCAATATCACTCCATCCAATGACTTTTGAGGACTACTAAATCAAGGTTTTTCTCCACTTAGAATAAAGTCTTTAGTTAAGATTTGTGATAGAAGATATTATCCATATTCAAAGAAAGAACCATGAAATGTAAATGCAAACCAAAATTGTGTGATCTGATATTCAAGTTGGAATATATACTTCTGATGTATATATTTCTGATCAGACGTTAGTTTCTCTCAACCTTTAAATAATAGTTATAAATGTCAGTCTTCTTTGTAAGGCCTGTCTCTTACAATGTTGACTTGGCATGTGTCAATACTATCTGGTCATCTCAGTGATAGCACCAATAAATTTCTCAAGATAAGAGACATCTTGGAGGAGCAGAAAGAAAATCCTATTGTTATTTGTAAACATTTACTCTTCAGCATAAGTGGAATTCTTGTCAATAGGAATTTTAAGCAAATATTATAAGATGTGAGAGAATTATACTGTGAAATCATGTCATCTATGTGAAATCTCATTGGTTTCCTAACTCAGTTTTTATGATTCTTTGTCCTTTCAGTATAAAATGTCCCCCCAAATTTTGTATCAGTGTTGGATGCCATCATCCATGATTTGGTAAGATCCTGGAGAATAAAACATCCTTCATAAAACTAACTTAGTTATTTCATTTTTAGCCTAAGGAAATTATGATGAACAAAGTATACCATAGTCACTTTTTTAATTTATTTTTTTATTCTCATTTTGTACAAATGTTTTTTTACATTAATAAAATATTCTTGTTTACAAGTAAACAAAATACCCCTCCTCCCCCATGAATATAGATAGACTTGCTTGGGCGAAAAAAGTAAAGGGAAGAGAAAAAAATTAAAATTAAAAAAAAAATAATAGTAATAATTGTAGGTATGGCCAGGTGGCGCAATGGACGAAGCACCAGCCCTGGAGCCACGAGCACCTGAGCCTATATCCAGCCTCATAAACTCAACAATCACCCAGCCGTGTGACATGCAAACCAACCGATCCCCACTGCCCTGCAAAAACCAAAAAAAAAAAAAAGAAAAAGAAAGACCCAAAATAAAATAAAATAGTAATAATAGTAGGGGTCATAGTCACTTTTAAAAAAATTATTTTTTTTCCCTTTTGTTCTTATTCTTTTTTCAATATGATGATATATTAGATAACTGTCATAGGCAGGGGGAGAGAGAACGGAGGAAACTAGGAAATAAAGAACTTAAAATCTTACAGAAAATGAATGCTGAAAGCTATCATTACATGTAATTGGAAATAAATTAAAAAAAATTTTTAATGTCTTTGATTCAACAGATGTGTTTAAGACTTTATTCTGAGGGGCGGCTAGGTGGCGTAGTAGATAAAGCACTGGCCTTGGAGTCAGGAATACCTGAGTTCAAATCTAGCCTCAGACATTTAATAATTACCTAGCTGTGTGGCCTTGGGCAAGCCACTTAACCCCATTTGCCTTGCCAGAAAAACCTAAAAATAAAAAAGACTTTATTCTGTCAAATGTGAATCAGTTTTAACTTATATTTCTATAACAAGTGACTAGAAATTCCCCTATAACATAAATACTATTGATCACATTAGGGTAGAGAGGAGTGAATGAGGCCTAACCAGAATGTCTCCTGGTAATTAAGTTAATTAGCGTTTGAAAAGGTACTTAGAGTTGATTCCTCTAAGTAAAAGATTATGTTTGCCCTTCCTTTGAAGAAGACCATAACATCAGGGAGGTGGTGCCATAACAAGCACATGAATTGGATTTGATTGAGGGGGTGCTGTGCTAAGTCACCAACTTCACTTTCTCTTTCAGAGTCATCTGGATCCAGTGGCTAGATCTGAGTCAGGATGACTGGAGATGGTTGGGGATTTGAGGAAATCCAGGTTAAGTGACTTGTCCAAGGTCACTAGTAAGTGTTAAGTGTCTTTGAGGTTAGATTAGAACTCCAGTCCCCTTGTCTCCAAAGTGTCAATCAAGGTGTCAAGCCTCTATCCACTGAGCCACCTAGCTGCCCTGCCTTAAGAAAAACAAAACAAAGGGCTCATCTTCTAATCTCAGCAGAAGCCTTGTTGGAATTTGTTCTGCTCACTCCCCCCTCTCCTTCCAGAGTCCTCTCCAAGTCTTTCCCACCTTATCCCCTCCCCATTCTACTTTTGGGGCTAGATCCTTCTTGTTTGGACAAGTCAGAGGTGATGAACCTCTTGATGAACAGTGCTATTTAAGTCAGGGACCCAGTCCTTCTACACTAGAGCAATTTTGGACTTAGAGAAATACCATTATATTTGTTAGCTCTTTCTTATGTTCCCTTTTGCTCTTTTTTTTTAAGACCAAAACCTCTAGTAACTTTTGTCCTTGATTAGGGCAAATTCTGAGAAATTTAACAATTTATACCTAATTAAGGACTATGAAATTATGACTTTTCACTCCTATAATTAAGTCTTCAGTGATTAATTCAAGATGTATGTTTAAGTCTTTATTCATACCTAGTTCTACCTCTGATTGATTGTTCCAATCAAGAATTATAAGTTTTTGGGGGCGGAGCCAAGATGGTGACATGAAGGGATGGAGTCTTAGGAGCTCTCTGATAAAAACTCAAAAACTAAGGACTCTAACTAAACTTTCAAGAGACAGAACCCACAGAGGGACCCAGGGAGGCGGTTCTCCTACTCAAGGTAACCTGGAAAAGAGCAGAAAGGCTCTGCTCCCCGGGGCTGGAGGGGCAGCCCGCCAGAGGGGTGGCCCGCCAGAGCCAAAGAACTTCAGCCTCCGGGAGGCAGCCCCAGGGCGCTGGGAGCCTCAGCTCACAGCAGCGGGGGAGTCTCCTGAGCTGCACCCTGAGGAGCACCAGCACAAAGTGGGGGAACAGCGGGGGACCTCTGCCAGAGCGAGCACGTGGAGCCCAGCCATCAGGGCACACAGCCAGCAGCTTGGTCTTTAGGCAGCCTAGACCCTGAAACAGAAACAGGTGGAGCCAGTAAGCAGGAGCCCCCAGGGCATGAGCCCATTAAGCTGAGGGAGGGGAGTGAAGAGAGACTGCAGAGTTCTTCTGTCCTCTGCCCCTGGAACAGGACTCTGGAGCTCTGACCACATTCAGATCCTGATCACAGTCTAGGCCCCCTCCCATAGAACAGCAGGGCCCCCCCACCTCAGCCCCATGGCAGAGGGGGGGCGCTTATGGTCATTCACAGACCAGGAGGGAGGACAGAACCTCACACACTGAGACCCTTGTGGGAGTGTCCCAAAAGCTCAGGAAGCACTCCCAAAAAACAGGCTTAGGCTGGGAAAATGAACAAAGAAACAAGAGGAAGACCATTGAGAAATATTTTGCAAATGAGCCCAAGAAGGATCAAAACACTCAGTCTGAAGATGAGGAAGCACAAGCTCCTGCATCTAAAGACTCCAAGAAAAATAGAAATTGGGCTCAGGCTATGATAGAGCTCAAAAAAGATTTTGAAAAACTGGGAAAAGAAAGGAGAGAGATGCAGGAAAAACATGAAAATGAAGTCAGCAGCTTAGTCAAGGAAATCCAAAAAAATGCTGAAGAAAATAGCATGCTAAAAAACAGCTTAGGTCAAATGGATAAAACAGTTCAAAAAGTTATTGAGGAGAAGAATGCTTTAAAAAGCAAAATTGGCCAGATGGAAAAAGAGATACGAAAACTCTCTGAGGAGAGCAAATCCTTCAGAGAAAGAATAGAATTCAGGGAGAGTGATGAATGGCCAGAGCTAAACAGAAGGTTTGATCTTCAGATACAGGACTCAGGTGAAGCATGGAGACTGGAGGAGAGGGGGGGAATATGAGGGACTTAATGAGGATGAACTGCATGTATAGAAAAATGATACTGATAATATTCATATGAACCATCTCAGTTAATAGAGCAGGTAGAGGGAGCTTTTATAGTTGAAGCACAGGAGAAAGCTAAATTCGAAGATAAAATATGGTGTAAAAATGGAGTCAATAGAAAAAAAGGGAAATGGAATGGGAGAAAGAAAAAGGAGAGGGGGAATAGTCCAAGCTATTTCACATAATAAGATTTTTTTTTATTACAATGAGCTATTGCAATGATATGGAAGGGGGGAGGCAAGGGGGAATGAGGGAACCTTTGCTCTCATCAGAGATGGCTAGGAAAGGAAACAGCAAATATACTCAATGGGGTATAGGCATCTGGAGTAAGAAGGAGGGGGGAGCAGGGGGAAGGGGTGGGGGATGTAAATAAAGGAGGAGAGGATGGACCATGGGGGGAGAGTGGTCAGATGTAACACATTTTCTTTTTTTTACTTCTTGCAAGGGGCTGGGATTGGATGGCCTGCCCAGGACCATAGGGCCAGGTGGATTCTGGGCCTAAGGGGTGGTATGGGGGCTCAGGGTTTCTTGGCCCCAGGACCAGGGATCTGTCTGCTGCGCCACTCAGCAACCCTACAGCAGAGTCAGAGTGAAAGGAGAGAGAAAATATAGTACATGGTAGTGGAGAAATAAGAAAGGAGGGAGTTGAGATCAGCAATGGCAAAATGGAAAATGGAAAAATATGGAAGTAACTTTTGTGATGGACTTATCATAAAGAATGTGATCCACTCACGACAGAGTTGATGGTGTTGGAACAAAGACTGAAACACATTTTTTGTTATTATTATTTGGGGGATGGTGCAGGGCAAGTGGGGCTGGGTAGCCTGCCTGGGGCCACATAGCAGGGTGATCATTGGGTGTCTGGGGCTGGATTCGGACCCAGGTGCTCCTGGCTCAAGGTCCAATGCTCTGTCTGCCACCCAGCCACCCCTACTATTATTACTATTTTATTTTATTTTGGGTCTTTCTTTTTTTTTTTTTCTTCTTTTTGGTTTTTGCAGGGCAGTGGGGATCGGGTGGCTTGCATGTCACATGGCTGGGTGATTATTGGGTTTAGGAGGCTGGATATGGATTCGGGTGCTCGTGACTCCAGGGCTGGTGCTTTGTCCATTGCACCACCTGGCCATACCTACAATTATTACTATTATTTTTTTAATTTTAATTTTTTTTCTCCCCCCTTTACTTTTTTGCCCAAGCAAGTTTATCTATATTCATGGGGGGAGGGGTATTTTGTTTACTTGTAAACAAGTATATTTTATTAATGTAAAGAAAAACATTTGTACAAAATGAGAATAAAAATAAATTAAAAAAAAGAAAAAAGAAAATGATGTAAACCAAAAAAAAAAGAATTATAAGTTTTCTCTAATGATAGAAGTAGAGGAGATGACACATTCTAGTTGCACTGATATTAAAACAATGGGAAACCCCATCTCAGAGATATTCAACATACTTGATCTTATGCAAGCATTAATTTTGGTTTTTAGGTTCTTCATTTGCAAATGGTGTATGTTGGCCCAGAATAGTCTTTAAAGTCCCCTTTTACCCCAGATTCCATTGATGTGGGAGACATGAGATGACAAGTTAGACTTAAAGGTCTTGCCCTTTGGGACAGGAAGGACTAGTACAAGAATCATCATTCATGCTCACTGACTAGTCTTGGCCATTCCTTGTAGGGCCATCTCTGTGGCATGCCTATTGGGGAGTACCTGGAACCAGATGTTAAACCATTTCCCTTGTCCAGCCTACTGTGGAAATGCATTTAAGTGAGGATTCTGGGAAAAGAAGTCTCTTCTTCCTTCTTTCCTCCCTTTGTAGGATGGCTACTTTCTCTCTTAAGCTAGAACCATGTGCTCTTTAGGTTGTTTTTCCCTTCTCCCTTATTCTCAGGCAATCTTGCCTAAAATTTTGTTGTTCAGCCTGTCCTCAAGCCTTTTACAAATGGCTTGCTGCCTCTTTGGTAAAAAAGGTTTAGGGCCGCTAGGTGGTGTAGTGGATAAAGCACCAGCCTTGGAGTCAGGAGTACCTGGGTTCAAATCTGGTTTCAGACACTTAATAATTACCTAGCTGTGTGGCCTTGGGCAAGCCACTTAACCCCGTTTGCTTGCAAAAACCTAAAAAAAAAAAAAGCTTTAATCTGTGAACATTGTGTACTTGTGAAATAAAAATTCTGAGCTATTTCAATTGCAGGACTAGTAGTGATTCTTCATTTCTACAAAAGCTCTCAATCTTAATAGGTGACACCAATTTCTCTGGCAACACCATGATCATAACTGACCAAGGCATTCAAAATGATGAGAACAGTCTGGTTATAAAGAGGCTTCCAGATTTATATATATATATATATATATATATATTTAAATGAAATCAGAACTGGCAAAGGGGAACCAGTGACATTTCATAGGGATCCAACCATTACATCAATTTACTGTGAATCTAAAAGTGTACCTTTTGCTCCAAGGAAGATGGGAATTGTGTAGCTAAGAGCCTTGAACAAACAGATCCATGAGGAAAAAAAAAAGACTGTTTTCATGAAGACACAAAAGAAACTTTCATCTAGACAGCCTCATAACTCCAATATCAGAAAGGAGGTCCTTTTATTTCCTAGCTGAATGTTCTTAGAGGAGCAGAATTTTATTGGAGTGAGAGAGAGCAAAGGAAAGGGGAAATAGTTTCATTTTGTTGTTGTACTGACTTTGGTGCTGTATTTTATTTAGGTAATATTGCCTCAGGTTTTGTTAAGATTTGTTTGTAGTTATATTTTTTCCCCTAGAGGATCTTGGAATCATAGTGTTGTAGACTTTAAAAAAAAAGGGGGGGCCAGATAGATATTACATTATGTCAAAGTTGTCTCAGAGTTTAGATAATAGAAGCAGGAATTAAACCCTTCTTTGTAGCAGTATTTTTCTCTTCAGAAGGCACTTACTCTGCATACTTAAACTAATATTATATTAGTGGTTCCCTCTTACTTCTAAGAACAAATACAAAGTCTTCTTTTGGCTTGTAAAGTTTTTTTATGTCCTGTCTCCTTTCCATTCTTCTTAAGTCTTCCTCCCTTACCATGTATTCTGGTCTCCTCACGTTTCCTTAAAGGGTCTTATCCCCTAAATTCATGCATTTTGACTGTTGCCTTTACCTGGAATATTCTTCCTCTTCACCTCCACCTTCTGGCTTCTCTGACTTCTTTCAAATCCCACTTCTTAAAGAAACCTTTCGCAGTCCCCTTAATGCTTTTCTCTCTGATATTTTCAGTTTATCACAGTCATTTTTGTTGTACACTGTTGTGTGCCTATTGTCTCCACCATTAAATAATTCTAAGTTTTTTTGAAAGTAGGGATTATTTTATCTTTTATTTATTTAATCTTTTATATTTATCATGCCCAATACTTTGGGTAATAGAGGAAATATTGGACTGAGAAAGATGTTCTATAATTAAATTTTTCCCTACATGCTGACTCTATATTTTACATTTAATACTGACTTCCATCTCATTGCTCAAGACCATTGACCCGCCCCCTATTTGTCCCTATCCCTATCCCTTTGTTCAAGCTATCAAAATTATTTAAAGTTATCAAAACTGAACTTTAGTAAAGTGCCTTGCCCCTCCCTGGGAAGGACTGATAAATCCCTGTAGATACCTGCTGCACCCCACCCCCCTCCAAAGAAGCTACTACCCCTCATCTACAAGTCCTTAATTACTTCATTTTTGAACCACACCCCTCATCTACATATCCCTAATTATCTCATCTTCTAGCCCCTTTAAAGAACTCATTCTCTCCTTGGTTGAGTTGCTGTCTTACTTTGGTAAGTAAGCCCATTCTTCTTAGCTTGATCTCACAAATAAACTGTACACACACACACACACACACACACACACACACACACACACACACACGGAGAGCTTCTATCAGTCCAATTGTAATATTCTTAATTTCTCTCCTATGCTGCTCCAACTGCCTGCATTTTTGCCCTTAGCTTCTGTTCTTCCAACTACAATAATATGCAAATGAATTCTTTGTCCCTAAACTCTTTTGGGTCAAGAATCAGTCTTTTCTGTAAATTCCTTCACATTTGCTCAAACTCCTTAAAATTTTAGTCAGACATATTTTCCAACTATATTATCATAGTGCACATAATAGGCACTTAAATTCTTGTTGACTTAAAGCAAAAGAAGAAATCTTAAATAGTTTAAAATTATCTATGCTAGGATAAATTCAGTTAATAATTGCTTTAAAAAACACTCTTGTTTACAAAAAAATTACCATTTATGAAAAGAGAACACTAGGACCAGATTTTTGAGATCTCTTCCCATCAATGGACTTCAGGAAAGGGAGCCTTAAGAATCTCTGTGGTGGGGGTGGCTAGGTGGTGCAGTGGATAAAGCACTGTCCCTGGAGTCAGGAGTACTTGAGTTCAAATTCAGCCTCAGACAATAATTACCTAGCTGTGTGGCCTTGGGCAAGCCACTTAACTTCATTGCCTTGCAAAAAAAACTAAAAAAAAAAAGAATCTCTGGTGTGATAGCTAGGTGGGGCAGTGGATAGAGCACTGGCTCTGGAGTAAAGAGGACAGGAGTTCAAATCCAGCTTAAAACACTTGATACTCACTAGCTGTATGACCTAGAGCAAATCACTTAACCCTATTGCCTCACAAAAGTACCCAAACAAAATAAAACCAAGAATCTATGTGGATTTTTTTGAGTGAGAAGAATTCATCATCTCTGACTCAGGGAGATAAAAAAGGTTTAGACTTTAATTCATAGGATACAATATAAAAGTTCACAAGAGAATATAGTTTCTTAAAGGACATAGTAGTTTCTAAGAAGGTAATAAGGAGATAGTTGAGAGAATAGCAAAGGGACTAGTAGTTTTAAAGGGAAAAAGGGAAGGAAAGGATACTTAGATCAATGTAGATCCAGTCCAGTGGAGTTGGGGTCATATTGGTCCAACAGCATGGGGCCAGAACACATGAATTCAACTTAGAAAAGGAAGAGAAGAAATAGAAGAAAAAACAACCTGTCAGGGAGTCAAGGAAGAAGAAACCCAATCCGGGCAGAACCTTGCTTAAATATATTTTCCTGTTGGCCAGACCATGGGTGGTGCTTGAGATAGTTTAGCACCTGGCTTCAGGTATTCTTCAAAATGCTTAAAATAAAGGTGGAACCGAAGGGGTGGCTCATGTCTGACATAAGAGAACACTCAGCATACTCCTGCCCAAAAGGGTGTGACCAAAGTCAGCATTATTGTTAAAGTCCAAAGTGGCCTAGGAAATGGAACTCACAAAAAAACCAATGCAGAAGGGGGAACAGCCTCCATTTTTCCAATACTACAAGATTACAACTTTTCTCTGTCCAGAGTTCCCCTGCTTCACCACCAGAAGTACCGATAAATTTAAAAATCATCCCTTCCCCCAAAATATATATACATACATATGTGTCTTTATGTAGGTGGTGCAATGGATAATCACTGACCTTGGAGTCAGGAGGACAGGAGTTCAAATCCAGTCTCAGACACTTCCTAGCTGTGTGCCCTTGGGCCAGTCATTCAACCCTCATTGCCTTGCCTCCAGGGCCATCTCCAGTCATTCTGATTCATATCTGGCCACTGGATTCAGATAACTTTGGAGGGGAAAGTTGTTGACTTAGCCCAGCACCCTCTCACTCAAATCCAATTCACATGCTTGTCATGGCATCACCTCCCTGATGTCATGGTCTTCTTTAAGATTGAAGGGCAGGGGCAGCTAGGTGGCACAGTGGATGGAGCACCAGCCCTGGAGTCAGGAGGACCTGAGTTCAAATTTGATCTCAGATACCTAATAATTGTCTAGTTGTGTGACCTTGGGCAAGTCACCTAACCACATTTCCTTAAATAAATAAAAATTAAAAAAAAAGATTGAAGGACAAACATCATCATTATAGTACCCAAATAAACACATCTAAGACACTTTTAAATTTGATCTGCATTATTAACATTTTATCTATTTACTCTCATAAATCTCTACGGTTAATAAAATATTTTTTTGAAGGATAAAACACCATATTATTTCAGGTAAATTCATGAAATACTCAAAGATTGTCTCTGATTTTCCTTTTCTGACACCTTTTCTCTAGCATGCAATTTCCACTTGCTTTCCCCTCCCTCCCTCCCTATCAAAACTTAGTCCAATCTTTCATCATAATTCTTTACATGTTAATAGCACACTTTACAGTTTTCTAAGAAGTCTTATATGGGTGTCACTTGGCTCCTGCCTGGACTTTTTGGTTGTATGTATGGCTAAATTCTGCCTTCTTAAGCCTATAAGAAAACAAGTCTCTGTTAATTATTCAGTTAGGGAGTGGTTAGTTGAAAGTAATTTCTGAATTGTCTATCAGTTGCTAATCTATTTAAACTGCCAATCTAGACTTTATAGTTGCTCATTTTCCAAAGCACCAAGGATAGCCCTACCCTAATGGTTTAGAGTGGGCAGTTAGGTGGCACAGTGAAAAGAGTTCCCTACCTAGAGTTAGGAAAATTCACCTTTATGAGTTCAAATGTGACCTCAGATACTTACTATTGATGTGAATCTGAGTAAATCATTTAACCCTGTTTGCTTCAGTTTCCTCATTTGTAGTGACATGGAGAAGAAAATGAGAACCATTCTGGTATTTTTGCCAAGCAAACTCCAAATGGAGTCACAAAAAAACTGGACACAACTGAAAACAACTAAACAGCAATGGATTATAGTATCCTTTCTGGCCACAGGAGAGTTCTTAGCCTGAAAACACTAGTTTGATTCCTGAAACAGCCAGACCCATACAAACGTGACACTGAAGAAGTTGTTCTTAATATTGTTGTCTGGTTCCCAATTTAATCTAAGAGTTGAAATGGAATATTGTCAAAACAATAAAATATGAAATCTCCTCTCTAGATCCAGTTTTGACCTTCTCACCCAGTAATAGATTCCATTCAGGTCACATAAAATGAAAAGGAAATTAGGTCAAATACTCCTGTGTAGACATGTGTATCCTATCCTCTCCTTCTCTTTCTCCCTAACTCTCTCTTTTTTTTTCTCCTTTTCTATCTCTCTTTCTCCCTTCACTTAAATACCAGATGAAAACTATCAATAGAGACACCAGGATAAGAGGGCAGAGGGTTTCATATTCAATATCTCATTTTGATGAAGAAATATTAAAAAAATTATTGTGCTCACATGGCATATCCTTTAGGTCTCTGAATTCCATCCCATTATTATCTAGCCCAATTATGGGACATAAAGGCTACTGAAATATAAATTGTCTTAATAATAGTAATAATGTTAATCCTTCATTCTCAAAGAAGACTATGACATCAGGGAGGTGATGCCATAACAAGCACATGAATTGGATTTGATTGAAGGGGTGCTGTGCTGAATCACCAACCTCATTTTCTTCTCCAGAGTCATCTGGATCCAGTGGCCAGATATGAATCAGGAAGACTAGAGATAGCTGTGGATAGGGGGGAATCAGGGTAAAGTGACTTGTCCAAGGTCACATAGCTAGTAAATGTCTGAGGTTGGATTCAAACTCTTGTCCTCTTAACTCCAAGGCCAGTGCTCCATTTACTGTACCACCTAACTTCCCAGAAATTGTTTTAGCTTCAGTGTAAAAAACTGTTTCCTGGAATCCACCTCTGAAGACCCTTCCCATAGAGACTGGGTTGAGGTGGTGAGAAATGGGTCAAGATGTAAATCCATTAAGAAGATGGGAATTGCTTCACACAAAGTAAGCTTTCCCTTCATTTTCCCACCATGTACACCATGCCCCCATCCCCTATATAAACTGTATCTATTCACCTGTTAGAGGCTGTCACTGGTATCAGCTCAGGTACCCTCACAACTTTCCCTTATACTTCTCTCCCTCTCTATGCTACTTATGGAGGCTGCCTCTGGGGTTGCCACTGTTGCTGCTCCCTCTCCTTAACTTTCTGATTGTCCTTCTGCTCACCTCTCAGGGAACCTGCTGTTCCCAACTGTCTTTACTTCACCTTTACTTGGTTTATCTCCTCTCTCTTCTAGCTTCTGCTAGCCATAGTAATACTTAATATAAAACTTTATATCCTTAAAAGTTTTGGGTCAGAGCTGGTCCTATCATGAATTTATCCCATTCAAACCCAAAACTAGACCACCCTAAAATATTATCTAAACACATTTTTAAACCTCATTTTTAACTTTCTTCAGTTAGATCTCTTTCCAATACTTTGATCCTCCCAACAATCCTATGAATATATAGGGAAGTTATTATCATATTCCACTTTGGTGATAATGGAACAGAGATTCAGAGAAGCTTACTAACACAACTAGCAAAGTCCACATCTTCAAATTCCTTTTTCTTCTTAGGAAATTGACTAAGAACATGACCAACCACTTCCTTTTTGGTATTAACTTAACCCGAACTTATACTACTCCTGTCAGTGACTGGTAGGAGCCTACTGTCATCCATTATGAGTTTGACCTTAATAAAGAATTGAACTAACATGTCTTAAGCTCCAGATTTTGTCCCAATAAGGAAAAAAAAATTAGGCTAACATGTGTTAACCTCCAGAGTATGGAATTAGATTAATACACATGCTTATTGAGTTCCCTAAGCTTGTGGGTTACACATACATAGAGCCTCAGATAGAAATCAGGACCCTCAATGGAATGCTGGGAAAGCAAATTTATACAATTCTACAATCAGAAGGCAGGATCTGATAAAGCTATTTCTAGACTTTTCCTTCAAGGGATGCACATCCTCAACTCAGGATGCACTTCATGTTTGTTAGGGGTAGGGAGGGAGAGTTCACTGTTGGGGATTCCATTACATTAGGAGGAGTGCCCACTGCTACCTACCTCAGTACTTTTATGTTTTATCAGTTTTGCTAAAGACCTCAAAAAAACAAAAGAATCTTCCCCCTCCAGGTTGTTGGCACCATCCAGGAACTGTTGATTCAAAGAGGAAATTCATATATGTTATTAGAGAAAGTAAAGCAAACAAAATTTATATTTATTTTTAGTTGACATCATCATCATTAGTTTCCATTAATCCTAGGGTTAGACTCAGGGCCAGAATTGCCAGGACATGGGGCAAGAATAACTGATAGAAATTTTATGCTTACTGTAATACTCAAATTGCCTAATATTTCTGTTGTGTTATGTTCCTTGCACACCTCTTGAAAAAAGCTACCTAAGGGCAAGGATTATTTTACTTTTGTCTTTATAGTGTCTTTGGAATTATAGCACCTTTCTTCTGTTTTTTCCTATTTTTTTCTATATGTAGCTTGTTTGCCCATAGTGGTTTGTGTGTTTTCTTCCATTAGATTGTGAGCTGAGCAAGGGCAGGGCCTGTTTTTTTGCCTTTCTTTGCATCTCCAGGACTTCTGTTGCCAGATGATTGGTGTTGCCAAATTTAAGATTTAAAACTGCTCAAGAGTTATTTATAGAAGCCTAGCTTTTTTTCATCCTGGAGAAGCAAAAAGCACTTTGAGGACAGAAGTGAGAGACAGAGACAGACAGAGAGAGACAGAGACAGCCAGAGAGAGCTGGCTGGGCTAAGGAATCTGCTTGCCATGAGGTGGTAGGCCAGGTTTTTATAGTCTTGTCCATTCTCTGGAGAATGAGTGACAAAGGGGAAATCCCTCAGATACTTAATAATTACCTAGCTGTGTCACTTAACCCCATTGCCTTGCAAAAACTAAAAGAAAAAAAAGTGCCTATTTTGTGACAGTCATTATGGAAGTGATGCAGGGAATTATGAATGTAGATTTGTAATTAGAAACAGATTTTGTAATCTTTTATACTGTTAAATTTTGTAAAAATGTTATCTGTTCCTATTATGTAAATTGACTCCTAATGTTCCATTGTTAAATGTAAAATTTGTAGTCTCCTCATTCTCAACCCCCAACTTTCAACCTTTTGCCTGGTTTCAGTCACATGGGTAAGGACACTAGATAATGCAATGAATAGAACACTGACCCTGGAGGTCCTCCTGACTCCAGGGCAAGTGTTCTATTCACTGCATCAGCTAGTTACCCTAGTAGACACTGAATAAATGTTCCTCTTGGGGCAGCTAGGTGGCGCAGTGGATAAAGCACCAGCCCTGGAGTCAGGAGTACCTGGGTTCAAATCCAGTCTCAGACACTTAATAATTACCTAGCTGTGTGGCCTTGGGCAAGCCACTTGCCCATTTGCCTTGCAAAAAAAAAAAAAACCTAAAAAAAATAAATAAATGTTTCTCTTTTCAATTACAAATAAAGATAGTTTTCAACATTTATATTTTTTAAGATTTCGAGTTCCACATTTTTCTCTCTCTCTTCCTTCTCTCCCCATCCCCTGATAGCTAGGCTGTAATTTTTTGATGCTTTTCTGTACACATTCTCCATTCAATTTCCTTTCCCTAAGCCACACTGAACTTTTGATCACACCCTTTGGGGCAGAAGAAAGCTTAACATGTAGAAGTACCTAGAATACCAGTCACGTGCAATGAGTACTGAGCTACTCCTTGGGGACCACTCCTGTGGCATACACTGGGGAATACCTGGAGCCAGGTTCTAAACTACTCCTCAAACACTTGACCCCCACTGGAAAGGTGTTTGAGCAGACCTCTGGCAAGCTTTTGCCCTTTCTTGCTTGTCTTTCCCGCCCCAGACACAAACTCTACTCTCCCCCCCTCCTTCCCCCCTATCCTCCCTTTTCTCTCTCTCTCCCTTTTTCCTCTCTCTTTCTTTCCTTCTTTTTTCTTTGTCTCTCTGTCTGACTCTCTCCTCTTCTCTTCTCTTCTCTTCTCTTCTCTTCTCTTCTCTTCTCTTCTCTTCTCTTCTCTTCTCTTCTCTTCTCTCACCTAAGTTTTTCTTCTCTTTCTTTTATCTTTACTACTTCTTTTCCAACTTGTAACTAACAATATGACCCCAGTTTCATGTGGCTGTATCTATGTTGATTCAAACTTTTCTTCTCTTCTCTTTCCTTCTTCTCTCTCCCAAACTTTTCTTCTCTTTTCTCAGCTTGTAACTACCAATATGGCGCCCGTGGATTAAGTCACACCTCATGACTGTTTTCTTTTCTTTACCTCTTTTCCCTTTCTTAAATGTCTTACTATTAATTTTTGTGAACTTATAGTAACTTGTGAAAACTTTATAGTAATCTGTGAACCTTTGTGCAACCTATGGATTGAAATCTAAGCTTTTCTTACCCCTGGAATTAGATGGTCTCTCTGTGAGTGTTTCACTTAGAATAAACCTGATCTTTAAGCCTTCCCTTTACCTGAGGGTAATTTTATGACATCATTTATACATGTACAATCATATTAAACTTATTTACATAATGAGGCAGCTAAGTGGTAGACCTGAGTTCAAATCTAGTCTCATACATTTGACAATTACTAGCTGTTAACCTTGGGCAGGTCACTTAATCATGATTGCCCCACATTCAGGGTCATCTCCATTTGCATTGATTCATATCTGACCAGTAAACTCAGATGACTCTGGAGGAGAAAGTGAGGCTGCTGACTTAGCACAGCATCCCCTCACTCAAATCTAATTCATTTGCTTGTCATGGCATTACCTCCCTGATGTCATGATCTTTGAAAATGAAGGAAAAGCAATAAATTATTTCCATATTACTTATATTGTGAAAGAAGAATCAGAACAAAAGAGAAAAAACCATGAGAAAGAAAAAGCATAAAACGAATTAAAAAAATTGAAAATAGTATGTTTTGGTCGCTTTCATACTCGATAGTTCTTTATTTGGATGTGGATGGTATTTTCCAAAACAAGTCTAACAAATGTTTCTTGATTAATTGAATATACCAAACTTAGGTAAAAACAAGGAATGATATCTTAAAACAGATTACAACATGTGTTAAGATCACATCTGCTTTAGAATATCACAGATCCATTGAAGTCATCATAATGGGAATGGTATGGGAGCTTTGCCTGGTTTGCCTGGAAAGGAAGAGGGAAGAGAGGGAGGCAGTTTTAGGTCATATCCCCCACCTCTGTTTCCTTTTTCCCCTTCTCCTTTTTCTTTCATTTCTATCCTATTTCTGAATGCCTGTGTGATACTCACACTCATCTTGTATACACTGACCTTTTACAAGCTAATTACTGCCAAGCCATACTAAGCCTCTCATCAACAGTAAGTCTCATTTACAACAAACATTTTAAAATAGCCTACATTGTCAGATCTAAATATTTAGATCAATCAACAGTAGCTTCTTTTCAGGAAGACTGCTGACCCTGACTGAGAATGTGATCTCTCCAGAAGAGTTTTCCTCTTAATAAGCATTTAAATAAAGAGAGGATACTCAAATAGTAGACTTTCAGTCAGTGAGTGACAGGGATTTTTTTTAAATATGAGTTTTTAAAAAAAAGTCTATTTAAGGCAATGGAGTTAAGTGACTTATCCAAGGTCACACAACTAGGGAATTATTAAGCATCTGAGTTCACATTTGAACTCCGGTCCTCCTGACTCCAGGGTGGGTGCTCTATCCACTGTGCCATGTAGCTGCCCCTAGTATGAGTTTTTAATTCAACTAAATAGACAAGCAATTGTTAAGTACCTAGTATATGCTAGTACTGGTCTGGGGATACAACAAATTAGAAAAACAGTTCCTGCACTCAAGGAGCTTATATTCTACCATGAGAAACAATATGTGTGTATGCATACATATACACATGTAATGTTTTTACATACATGCCCATATGCAAAACAGGTACAAGATAATTGAGGAGGTAAGGAAAAAAACCAGGAAAGATCTCCTGCAGAAAATGACTCTTGATCTGAGACTCAAAGAAAACAAAGATTCTAAGACAGATCTGAATAGTTTAAGAATCTGTAATTTCAATAGCTGTGAATACAACAGAATGTAATTTTGAGGACAGACTGTCATTTTTATCTTTATAGATCCAGCTTCGCATGGTACATGTCCCTTTTTTTTTTTTTGCAAGGCAAATAGGGTTAAGTGGCTTACCCAAGGCCACACAGCTAGGTAATTATTAAGTGTCTGAGGCCATATTTGAACTCAGGTCCTCCTGACTCCAGGGCTGGTGCTCTATCCACTGTGCCACCTAGCTGCCCCGTACATGTCCCTTAAGAAATTTTGACCGCTTAAGAAATTTTTGACTACTTAATAGGTCAAGTCAACAAACATTTATTAAGCATCTACTCTGTGCCAGTCATTGGGCTAAGTGCTATTCAGTAACTTCAGTTGTGTATGACTCTTCCTGACCCCATTTGAGGTTTTCTTAGCAAAGATACTGGAGTGGTTTTGCCATTTCCTTCTCTAGCTCATTTTACAAATGAGAAAACTCTGGTAAATATAGTCAAGTGACTTGCCCAAGGTCACACAACTACTAAATATCTGAGGCTGCATTAAAGGTGAGTCTGACTCCAGGCCTGGCGCTTTATTCATTGCTCTGTTAAGTCTAAGCCAGATGAATGGATGGATGGATGATAGATGGATGATGGATGGTTGGATGGTTGGATGGTTGGATGGTTGGATGGTTGGATGGATGGATGGTCTAAGTTAATCACAACCTCTCCAACTTGATAGATAGCCTGGAGACTTGTTGTGGCAAATCTAGTCAAGAGCATCTCTGAACTTAAGTAGTCCGATATCTATAAAACAACAGACAAAAAAATCTGTTGCTGAGCTGGTATTTGAAGCCTTTCTAGTTTGTCAGAATCTGCCTGATCCTTCACTCCTTGGCATTGCTTTTGAAAATTCGAGAGCACATTCACACTATAACAGAATGGTAAAGTAGAACTTAGAAATGGAGGGTAATTATCATTATTATTCACTTGAATTCAATTCAACAATATTGTTACATAAATTACATTATTACATTATTACATTTGGTTAGCTGTGGTAGAAACATGACAGAGGTCTCCATATCAACAATATAATAGCAATTCCTTTGCTAAGGAGTAAACCAAAACAACCACCCCCACCCCCACCAGTTTTACCAATTACCTTGATCTTTCTTTGTCCTGCTCCTTGGCTAGAGGAGTCAGGATTAAGATTCAATGGAAACAGGGGTGGCTAGGTGGCATAGTGGATAGAGAAGGCAGGAGTACCTGGGTTCAAATCTGATCTCAGACACTTAATAATTACCTAGCTGTGTAGCATTAGGCAAACCACTTAACCCCACTTGCCTTGCAAAAAAAAAAAAAAGATTGAATGGAAACACCTTACCACAACTCTACCCTATTTTTTTTTATGTTTTTTGCTAAATGAAATTCTTAGAATAATTCATAAGCAGTCAAATTAGCAACCAGAGATAAGATCGGAGTTAAAACGAGTTTTGTGATCATAGCTTAAATAGTAGTTTAAACAAAGAGATCATGTTGCATCAGAATTTAGTTCACCAAGCCAATTTAAATACCTCTAACTAGCATGTTGCCTGGGTCAGTCCCTGACTGGATTTGATCTACATTATAAAAGAATTCTGCTAGAATTCTGATTAAAAGAACTTTGTCTAGTAGAGTAAGTGAACATCTAGCAAATGACTACCAGCAAATAGATGGTAGCAGAAAAAGTAAACTATCCACTGGAAAGGTCCGACAAAGAGGAATAACTGAGTGGAGGGAAAAGGCAACCACCAATAAAAAAGCAAAAAAAAAAAAAGACAACATGGCAGAGAGAACAGATCACCATATTACTCCAACTGCAGAAAAATAGGTCACAGCCATTGGCGTAAATAGAAGATCAGTTTCTAGATGGGGCATCAAGAAGTAGTGTTGAAAGCAAAAAAGTATTCCATTGGGTACCGTATTAAGAATATGAGTTGTCCTGACTATATATCATATGTGTTTTTCTTTTTTAAAAAAATTATTTATGGAATAAAAGGAACATGTTCGTAATATGGTTTAATAAAAAGATGATTGTACAAGAAACTGCAAATCTATTATATACAACTTACTATTCCCTTTTATATGTAATATATATGTATATATGTATATATGTATATGTATATATGTAATGTATATATGTATATGTATATATGTATTTATATGTAACATATATAAAAATAAAGTTATCATGTAAATTTCTTTTTTCCTTTTCTTTTCTTTTCTCTCACCTTCCAAGATGACTACTATTAGACTATAGAATAAAAATATTCTATAGCTACCTCTATTTATCAGTCTTTTGCTATAAGACAGAGGTCATATTTGCACTCAGGAAGATAAGTCTTCTTGATTTCAGGCCTTTATAGGCCTTTATTATGTCCTTTACAATTAATTTATATATTTAAAATAGTCAAAATGATTTATTCACTCAAAGTAATTTAAAAAATAATATTGCTGTTATAATGTTTTCTTGGTTCTGCTCATTTCATTCTGCATTATTCTGTTTTGTTTTATTGCTTCTTGATTTCTCACAAAGTCATCAGCTTCCCTTAGCTCCATTCTACATTTGAAGGAATTTTTTTTTTGCAAGGCAAATGGGGTTAAGTGGCTTGCCCAAGGCCACACAGCTAGGTGATTATTAAGTGTCTAAGACTGGATTTGAACCTAGGTACTTCTGAATCCAGGGCCGGTGCTTTATCCACTGCCCTACCTAGCCGCCCCTGAAGGAATTATTTTCTTCAGAAAGCTTTTTTATTTCCTTTTCCATCTGGTCAGCTCTGCTTTTTAAGCATTGACCTTTTACACTACTTTTTCCATTTTCTCTAAACTGGTTTTTTACTTGTTTCTTCAGTATTTTTTTTTTATATCTCTTCTTCCATGCTGCTAACTTGGCTTCCATGATTTTCCTGCATCACTATCATTTCTCTTCCCAATTTTTCCTCTATCTGCCTTATTTGGTTTTCAAAATCATTTTAGAGCTCTTCCATAGCCTGAGACCAACTCCTATTTTTCGTGAAGGTTTTGGGTACAGAAGCTTTGACTTTGTCTTCTCCTGAGTGTGTATTTTGACCTCCACAGGACCAAAGTAATTGTCTATGGTCAGATTCTTTTTCGTCTGTTGTTTGCTCATTTCCTCAGCCTATGACTTGATTTTAATACACATCCCAAGCTTCTGAGTATTTTTGAGATACCTCCCCAGGGACTTTAGTTCCTTCAAGATCTTATGAGAGGCTCTGACTGCTCTCCTGGCCTGTGCTTTGGTCTGTGGATGACTACAAACACTGCCCTCTTCTCTGGAGCTGTGAGGAGGTTCCTTGCTCTGCTATGTTAGTATGAGGGCTCAGACTGCTACCTGGATCTGAGTGTGGGCAAACAGCAGAGTCTTGCCCCAGGGATAGCAGAGAGACCTTGACAGTCTCCCCCTCAAACCCCTTACCTTCTGAAGATTGAGCATTGTGGAAGCAGTTGATGGGTGGCTCTGCAGACTCGCTTTGGGTTCCAAGGGCCAGGTTGTGTTAAGGCTTCCATCACATTGGATTCTGAGCCCACTTTGGTGCAGCAGAGTTTTCCTTCTGACATTCCAAGTTGTCCTTGGTGATGCCTGGCCTTAGAGGTCTGGAAACCACTCCTGTTGCCACAGATCCAGGTGCCTCCAGGGACCTAGGTGCCTGGAGGGCTGTTCCTGGAAGACTGGAACTAGTTTGTTCTGGAGCAAACCCCTACTGGTGTGCTCCCCCTTAAAAATCAGACCATCAATTAGCTTTTTAGGAAAGGGATTTACTAAAATGATATAACATGAACACTAGTTGTAAAATATTTCCCCAAAACACACCTTCCTACAAATAGAGAGTTTGGGCAGAGAATGGACTTAAAATTAAAGTACAATGATAATGAAATAAATATGAGAACACATGTAACAAAGTAATACCTCCAAATTCCTATCCCTGGAAGTTCTTTTCTCTCTTAAAGGAGTCTTTATGAACTTCTTCTAGTTCTGACCTAGCCTCCAGAGGACCCTCCTTCCTAACTATAACTGTCACCTTTCTTTAAAAATTATTTTTCTGTATTCATAAGAGATGTTGGTTATGACTGCCTCTTGCAGATGCTGCTACTGTTGCCATTGTTTTCTAACTATCAAAAATACTTCTGTTGGGTATATGGATCACCAAATCTATCTTATCTATCTATCTATCTAAGCACATTGAACTCTGGCTCAGAAATTCTGTAGTCAACAGTTCTGTCTCTACAGTCAGCAAAAGCCTCTTCTATGGCAGGGGTGGGTGGTGAAGAAAAAAAAGCAATTATTAATAATTACAGGAGTTGATTTTCCTCATAAATGTGGGTCTCTTTTAAACTATGCAGAATACAGCATTTTTTTTTGGCACTATTCAGCAGAATACAGAATTTTTAAAAATGGCCCTTAATGTCATGGTTTTATAGTTTTGGTTCTAGAAGGTACCTTAAAGATTATCAATTTTTGCACCCCACCCCCCCATTAAAAAAAGAAATTTACATGATAATTTTTTTATATTTGAAAAGAATAGTAAGTTCTTATAGTTTTTAATTACAAAAATTAAATGAGAACCCTAAGGATAACTAAATTGTCTTTGCATCTAGTGACAATGAGAATAAACACTTTTCCTCTGAGACACCAAACTGTGCCTAGAAAATAAAGGTCAATAGCAAAACCATAAATCACATATTTAACAAAGCAATTTCTTCAGGCTAGACATGGCAAGCTTGCATCTGTATTGATTGCTAAGCCTTATAAGAAAACTACTGCTTTTATGCAATCAATGCGTGGCAACTTTGAAATCCCAATGC